>NW_027556219.1:0-16943 GCF_003287225.1 Phascolarctos cinereus | reverse complement strand
AAAGGGAGACTCATCCTGGGAAGTGTATATTATTTCAGGTAAGAATAGCCACAGCAGGCAAAATATTTAATAGTTGAGTTCTAATTATTTTACCTGATGATATGTTTCATTGAATACAAGTATTTCATAAAACTAGGAAATCTTTTGTTTGTTTTGTGAAGACCATATATTAATGAGTAAAATAAACACCCCAACTCTGGGGAAATGGCTACCTACCTACCTATCTATAGATAGACATATATATCTATGTCTAGATAGATAGATAGATAGATAGATTAGATAGATAGATAGATAGATAGATAGATAGATGATAGATACATAGATTCCTCACACTGAGGAATCTACAGGTTGATGTAATGTATTGTTCTGGTTGTATTTCTTACAATAAGTGTTCTTTATCTCAGCTTCTGTCCCAAAAGATATTTAGTTGCCATGGCAAACCCACTCTTTCACTAAACTGGATGTACTAAAGAAAAAGACATTCCATGCACTGGTGCACTGGTCAATGCTGAACAAAATCTCTTATAAATTAAAGTGCATGCTGAAGCTTAGCCTTTTTTTTTTAATTTTTAAAATCATGTAAGTGCTCCAAGCAAAAGAAAGTCACACTGTTCCAAGTGCTTATGAGCATGTAATTCCAATCCTGCTCATTTAATTTTTATGCAAATACAAAAGGGATCTGTGATAATTTTCGAGGTGAGGACCTTCCAGTGTGAAAAATCTCTCCACTTACACAGATCACAAATAATATATATCTTATTAGATGGGATGTGAAGAATTGTCTGAATCTCAAAAAATGTTAAACGACCAACGGAGTGATTTCTGTCCAAGTTCTTACTCCAAGTTTGATGCCTATCTACTTTGATATTTTTTTTTACAATTGTTTTAGTGGACGGGGGTGTTTGTTTTTGACTTGAACTATGATTTCATCAGACAAGAAATTTGTACTGCAACAATAATTCACCTATAATTTATATTTCTCTACAATTGTCGGGCACTTAGGGATTACATGCTCATAGGACTTAAGTATCAGAATTTAAAGCCATCTTCCTAACAGTGAGATCAACTTTCTATCCATTAAATCATACTGTCTCATCTAAGAGGTAAAGAATGAAAACCATGACAGAAATTCTAGTATAATCAATTTAAAAAAAACTTCTACAAAAATACACGAAGCTCTCTATCAATTTTACAACTATGATTAAATAATTTAAAAGGCAATGGTGAAAAGATTTCTTTTCTTTACTTAAGTCAAAGCATTTTAATATCATCTTAAAATGTACCGTACAAACATACACAAATAAACATATAGACACCTAACTACCTGGGATGCAGGAATCATGAATGGGATGACCATTTTCAACCAAGATCAAAATCACACCAAAATATATTCTTGATTTTATTATTCATATCTCCCCACCTACCAAAAATAATTTGAAAAATAATACAAAACTCAGTATCAATGCCAAAAAATATACTAGATATATATGTCCAAAGAAATTATTGATTTAGTATTGATTAATAGGGGGGAAGGGAAAGGAATAAATATTTATATAGTACCTACTATGAACTAGGCACTGTGCTAAGCACTTTACAAATAGTATCCCATCTCATATATTAGAAAGAATTGTATAGAGAACATTCACTGCCAAGAACATCAGGGTTGAATAGTGATAGCAATAATAAATAGTGAGAAAATAATAGGATCCTATCTACACTCTTACCAGCTCTTCCTTGTAGCACCTTGGCTGCCATAGAACTGTTTCTCATGGGTATAAGATATACTCTTGTTTATGTAATCCTATAATCATGTTTCTGAGCCTGGACACAGACTTTCATACCTCAAAAATGTAATCATGATCAATGTTCAGAAAATGCCCCATAAACCTACCATAGACTCTCAACATTAAATCTTCTCTTCCCATTGGACTTTTCCCAATTCAAATTCAATAGACAAGCAATGTAAATTTCCATACAGTAGGCTAGTATAATTCTTCTTTGGAAAATTCACATAGTATTTTTACAAGGGCAGACCTGGAAACATGTGGAAACACAGTGTTTGATACTTTTCACCCTACACTAGGTTATAAGTAGTTCAGGAATTTTTTACTTGGTTTCAAACTTTACAGTAAAATACCCAGATAGAGTCTTAAGTCATATAGATTATAAACAATAAATTTAATGTTATATGAAGAAAATTTCAAAATAAATTAAAATTGGTGAAAGGATATCAAAGGCAAAATTTTATAATGAATTCAAATCTGGAACCAAATATTCAAAAATCCTACAGAAGCAAACTTCATTTACAAATTTTTTAAATGGGGGAATCAAACCAAAGTATAACACAAGAAGGGAGATAATCAATGTAAAGAATTTACATTGTCCTTACTCTAGCTCTGGCCATTCTCTTCTCTAGAAAAACAGGAGGAAGGAAAAACAGAACACTTGTACATTAGTGTGAATAATTAATTCAGAGGGCATAGTGCTCAAACAAGAAAATGGCAGAAAAATATTATGCTAGTGATGATGATGATGATGATGATGATGATGATGATGATGATGATGTATTTATAATATGGCAAAAATGTAAAAAAGAATTCAAAAACAATATGGTCAGCAAGAAGTCTTTAACAAAATAAGCAAAGTCAAGTTGTAACGTAAGCTGAAATTAAAAAAAAATAATAATTTAAGCAGAACCAAAGCCAAATAAAAGGTCATATATAGATGCCTAATAACAATGGTAGTTCATAGTTTTATAGAGACTTTAGTTTACAAAACACTTACTCCATAAAAATCCTGTCAAGTAGGGAATGAAATATTATCCCTATTTAGCAGATGAGAAAACTGTCACAGAGAAGTTAGTTGACTTACACAGTATCATAAGACTATTATGTACAGAACTCAGGGTAGAATTCATGCTTCTGGATTGAGTCAAATGGAAAAGCTAATCCACCACACTATGAAATTCAAATCAAGTTTCAAAAAGAAATATAATTGTGTCCACATTTTTTTATTGAAAGCTACAATTAAAGAACAATTTAAAAAAAATCTTTGTACATCAAAGATCGATTTCTATTTATTTAAGTAAGGTGACCTAATAGGGCTGCCCTATGCTAAAACATTCTTTAAAATACTGCTCATTGTGAAAATCAGAATAATACTGGAAATATGTTCATTATTTCCAATTTGTTATCTCCTGTTTTTATTAATGATGGGGATGATAGACAATTTGAACAAATAAGGCTAATGATAAGGTGGAGTTAAGGGGTCAGATCAATCCAACAGGTTCTTTATGGGGCAGAACTTTAATAACTATAAAGATTATTATAGTGGCCTAGGACATAACAGTAAAGCCAGTAGTCCCTGAATAAATGCTTGTTGAACAAATAAATGAGTAAGTGAGTTTAGAAATGGAGCTAGTGGTTATGAACAAGAGTTATTTGCAAGCACTTTTAATGTAATAATAGCCATTGTCACTATATGTTCAGCTTTTTAGAACATTATTTAATGAACTGATTGCTATAATCCCAGTGAAAGAACACGTTATTGGAGATATTTGAAATTTGCTAACTAATCACACCTCTAAATTATCAGAATTTTTATTTCATCTTGTCCAAAGGACAAGGCTCATTATTGTAACTTAATATGGATATTGAAAACATGAGCCATCTTTCTTTATAGAAAGATAGAAAACACACACACACACACACACACACACACACACACACAATTAAAGTTGTAATGGCAATTTTTCCTGATGGAAGAACATAACTATATACCAAAAAGATATATTATCACTCATTCTTTCCCTTTCCATCAGCTTTTCTTTTTTTAAGCAATATGGCCCTACCCTTAATGTGCCCTAATAATACCACCTTACATCTTCTTATAAAAATTGGAAATGAAAACAACAAAGAAACTATGTGTATAAAGAAATTTACAATTTCCGGAGAATTTTCAGATGAGTCTGTGTGGAACAGAGAGCAGGTACTATTATCCTCATTTTATGGATAAATTAACTGAAGCTGGAAAAATTAAAAAAAAAACAACTCTAAATGATTTGACTGAAGTCATGATGTTAGTAAGTGATAAACAATACATGCTGAATTGAATGTCAATCTTCTGACTCCCATTCTAGGCCTCTGGACAATATATCATAACACTAACATTATCTAGGAAAGAAGATATAACGTGGTTAAAAATAAATAGGCAGTTAAGAGATACAATGGATAGAGCACTGGACCTGAATTTGAATCCTCCTCAGATACTTGCTGACTGTAACTATGCATGTGCAAGTTACTTAAACTTTCTCAGCCTCAAGTTCCCTATATGTTAAATGGAGATAATAGAATCTGCCTCACGAGGTTGTGAGGATCAAATGAGATAGAATTTAGAGTATTTTGAAGATCTTAAAACATTATGAAAATGCTATTATTATTATTATTATATTATTATTATTATTATTATTATGTATGAGACCTTTTTTATGAACTTTTTCCACAAGTCAATAAACATTTAGTAAATACCTACCAAGTGTATGATACTGTGCTAAGTGCTATGAATATGGAAAAAAAAGGGGGGAGGGCAAAAGACAGTTCCTCCTCTCAAGGAGCTTACAATCTAATGGGAGAGACAGCATGCAAATATATAAAAAGCAAGCTACATGTAGGATAAATCCAAAATAAATAAGAAAGAAAAAAACATACTGGAATTAAGAGGGTTTGTGGATAGCTTTTTGAAGAAAGTAGTCTTTTAGTTGGGACTTAAAGGAAAACAGATAGGTTAGTGGTCATAGTGGAAGAGGGAGAGAATGAATTCCAGGCATAGGGTATGCCTAAGGAGAATACCAAGAGCAGAGAGACGAAGTTTCTTGTTTGTGGAACAGCCAGGAGGCCAGTGACATTTGATCAAAGAGTAGTAAAGTATAAGAAAACCAGAAAGTTAGGAGGGGGTTAGGTCATTAAGGTCTTTGAATGTCAGAGCATTTTGCATTTGCTCCTGGAAGCAAGAGGAAACCACTAGAGTTTTTGAGTAGGACCTGTGACACATTTGAACCAACATTTTGGGAAATACACTAGTGGCTGAATGGAGAATGGATTGGATGGGGGTGGGGGTGGGGACTAGAGACAGGTAGACCCACCAAAAAATTATTGCAATAACACAGGCATGAGGTGATAGGGCCTGCAGCAGAGCTGTGTCAGTGTCAGAGGAGAGAAGGGGATATATTCAAGAGATATTTTAAAAGTGAAATCAATAAGCCTCGGTAATAGCTTGGATATCTGGGGTCAGAGATAGTGAGGAATCCAGGATTACTCCTACATTGTGAGCCTGAGGGACTAGGAAAATGGTATTGCTCTCCCCAGTAAAGGAGAGCTTAGGAGTAAAGATATTGAATTTAGTTTCAGACATATTGAGTTTAAAATATTCACTAGACATCTAGTTCAAGATATTTAAAAAGCAGTTGGAGATGTGAAACTGGAGGTCAACTGCAATACTGGGACAGGAAAGGTAGATCTGAGAATCATCAACACAGAGACACTAATCAAATCCATGGGAGATGATGAGATCACCAGATGAAGTGGTATAGAGGGAGAAGAAAGGAGGGTCCAGGATAAGACCCTCAGAAACACTTATAATTAGAGGGTAAGATCTGGAGGAGGATTCAGCAAAGGAGTAAGATAAGAAGAGGGATAGGTAGGAAGAATACCAGGAGAAAGGAGTGTCATGAAAACCTAGAGAGAATGAAACCTAGAGATAAACAGTTTCAAAGGTTGCATAGAGTTTAGTGAGAATGAGGATTGAGAAAAGGTCATTGAATTTAACAACTAAGAGTTTATTACTAACTTTGGAGAGAACAGCTTCAGTAGAACGATGAGGTCAGAAGCCAGACCATAGGCTATTAAGAAGAGAGAGAAAGGAGAGAAATTGAAGGCACCTACTATAGACTGTATTTTCAAGGAGTTTAGCTACAAAGGACAGAAGAGGAATAGTATGGTAGTAGGGAAGGAAGGATCAAATGAGGATTTTTTTTTTCTGCAGAGAGGAGAAAAAGGCATGCTTTTAAGTAGTAGGAAAGGAATCATTAGAAAGGGAGTGATTTGAAATAAGTGATGAAGGGGAAATGATAGAGGGAGTAATCTCTGGGAGGTAATGGGATGGAATGAGATCACTTGACCAAGTAGAGAGTTTAGCCTTGGTAAGGAGTAAGGCCCCTTCATCATGTGAGACAAGGGGGAAGGAAAATTCAACAGAATAGTAGGTATGGGATGATTTTACCAAGTCTATATGTTACCAGGACTATGCTTCTTCTGTTTTAATAAGTATACTTTTTTTAAAAGAAAGCTTTAGTCAATCCATCAAAAATTATCAAAGAAATTACCTTTTGGAGGCTTCAGTCAAATAAATTCATCGGGGCAGCTAGGTGGTGCAGTGGATAGAGCACCGGCCCTGAAGTCAGGAAGACCTGAGTTCAAATCCAGCCTCAGACCAAACACTTGACACTTACTAGCTGTGTGACCCTGGGCAAGTCACTTAACACCAATTGCCTAAAAAAAAAATCCCTCTTCAAGATGTCCAAATTACCCAATTAAGGCGCATCTTGATACCTTTCAGCTACTGCTGACTACTGATTTTCACTAAAGTTGGTAATTTCTATATAAAGTTACAAAGGAAAAGACTGTATGTGTGTGTGTGTGTGTGTGTGTGTGTGTGTGTATATACATATATATGTATATACATATATATGTATATATAGATAGATAGATACATACATATGTATCTATCTATCTATATCTATCTATATCTATATCTATCTATCTATCTATATAGATAGATAGATAGATATACATACAGACGTGTGTGTGTATGCATGTAAATTCCAGCCTAGTAAATGGACATTCCATCTGCTTAAGGATGTTTTGGTTTTCTGTGTAATTACTCTATGACTGTACTGTAGTCTTACCCCACAAAATTACAAGAGCTTGCAATTATTATGTAATAACACTGGGAGCAATCTTTCTCAAGATCACATTGGACTCCATCTTCTGCGTTTATGAAATCTTTAGTAGTCTCCCATTTGTCCAGAAAGAAAGGAATATGGAGAGAGGAAAAGGAGAGAAAAAGAATTTATATAGCACCTACTCTATGTCAGGCACTATATAATTTCTTTGATAAATATTGCTTCATTTAATCCTTGCAACATTGGGAGGTAGATGCTATTTTATACCCATTTTACAGTTAAGGAAACTGAGGCACCTAGAGGTTAAGAAAGTTGCCCAGGGTCATACAACTATTAAGTGTCTCAGGCCATGTTTGAACTCAAATCTCTCTGACTCCAGGTTCAACATTCCATCCACTATGACTCCAGCAACCTCTAGATACTAGTACTTTTAGCATTAATATACTCTTCTTAGTACTCCTCCATTTTTGCCCCTGCTATCCCTTCAATACACCCATGAGGACTTTCACTCGAGCCATACGATATGGGTTTTCTTTATATGTGCCAGGTAAAAGGACCCATGACTTTTGGAATTAACAAGCTCATGTAATTTTTATCTGAAACACTTGCCAAAGTTCCAGCAATAGAAGCCAGTACCCAATATGACTCAAGATACTAGGAGAATGAAAATTAGAACACCAAAAAATCTCAACTGAGTTGAGACTTCGTGGACCATCTAGTCTAATTTCTATATTTTAACACATAAGAAAACTGAGTCCTTGGGAAGTGAAATGACTTGAACAAGAACACATCTGACTACTGACAGAGCAAAGATTATAAGATGGGTCTCCTTCCTTCTAGTCATATACTCTTACCATTACCCAATACTGATTTGCTTTCCATAGGCTTTCTATTTACGTATAAGTACACTATTGCTGCCTCCCTCACTAAGTAACTGAAGGTGATAACTGCTGCCTATCATCAGCTAATAAACTCAGACAAAATGCTACATTGTACAGGTTGTTATAAAACACTGTGGAAGGATGATGCTAAATTTTACTACAGTGCAAATCCTGATATTTGAAGAATTTAAATATTTTGCCTCATTAGAGTGACTCTGAGTTACACTATATGGTTAAGGGAAAGTCATTAAACCACTATGAAGCTCAGTTTCTACTTCTCTAAAATGGAGAAAATAATGTTCAATCTACCTAACTTGTAGAGTTATCTTGAGAAAAGAGCTCTGCAAATCTTAAAATGCCACATGATTTTAATAAAGATGATGATATATAATGATTATCATTATAATGAATAATTATTATGTGGCTCTGGTGAAAGGAGGACACAGGGTCAAATTTCTTTGTGTCTGTTGCTTGAGATGAAAATATACTTTTCATCACCTTTTATTATCATAAAGAAGTTTTCTAATCAGCAGATTCTAATGGACCCGGAAAAGTGGGTAGAAAATTTCTTCATCACACAAAACACTATGACAGAGACACTGGTTCAAAAGGGAGCAATGTCAAGTTCTTAATGTTTTCTCCCTCCTTGAAAGTGCTTTGTGCAACTTATGTAGAGAAAGAGGTAATATGGTTTAGTAGATGGAAAGTTGGTTTCAGTTTCAGAAAGACCAGGGTTCATGCTCTGTCTTTGACATACTAACTATGTGACCCTGGAAAAGTCATCAAAAATTTCAATGACTAAAGTTACAATGCCTTATATTACAGGTAGGTTGCCAGTTGCTGATTTGCATTGGTGGAGGGAATTTGGCCATAGGGTGCTTCTTATGCAAATGAAATCACATCTAAACAACAACAACAACAACAACAACAAAAAACACCTTGAACTGTGCCAACTTTTTGCTTTTGTTTTGAGGATGGCAGAATTGTGGAAAAGAAGGCAGAAGGTACTAATAATCAGATCTTGTCAGAACCATCTATAACTTTAATTACCTATTAATTCTTCTAATATATGATCCCTGTCCAACTATCAAGACATTTGTACAATACCAGAGGAATTAAACTATATCTATATTGATATCTTCAATATAAATGAAATCACAAAAGGTGATTTTAGATTATGTCCAATTTTAGATTATGTCATTTTATCATACATACAAGAAGTTTAATATGAAAGGATAGAAAATGAATAGGCCAGTCACATATAAATAATGGCAAAATGGTAAAAATGGTCTATGGACAGCCCAAATGCTGTATTTTGAGAATAAGAAAAAGGCCTCAAGCATACTGGCTAGATGATTTATGAAGTAATTATGAATTAATTAAAAAGTACTTATTAAGCACTTCCTATGTGAGGCATGAATAAGAATCATTTAAGATGGGAAAGACCAGAATTTTTACTTTCATCAGTAGGAATGGCCACATCAATAAATTCATGGATCCTTTAGAGTTATACCTGTGCCCATACAAACACTATATACTTCTTCACTATACCACCATTAAAAGACATTAAATTATTTCTCAAAACTGAAACAATGTCTTATAAATTACATAATTCATTTAAAATTCTCAGCAACATGCTAAAATCCCACTAACAGAGGGCCTTTTGGCCATGGTCTTCAACCTGATCCATTTCAAGGATAACTATAAAATACCAGCTGTCAAGGCTCTCTCAGGAACTCTTTACCAAATTCCACATCAAAAGAAATCTCTTCCTTCTTCCAGTATTAGGAATGAGGAAAAAGAGTTTCATTTGACTAAAAAATACAATCCCTTCTATTCTCACTACTAACATTGATTGTATTTTTATGAAGACTCTTGGGATGACAAATTACTTGAAAAGACTAGTAACAGTAATAATAAATCAATATTCTGGTTTGAACTCAGGCCTTCCTAATTCCAGACCAAGCACTCTATCCATTGTGCCACCTAGCTGCCCTACAGACACAGACACAGACAGACAGACAGACACACACACACACATTTATACATATACACACACACACACATACATACATATTTGCACATACGTAGTTGTATGTATACACATCTATGTGTATATAAATTCTTATAGTCCTGCCTATTTTAACTAATGTCAATAATTATGGTTGCCTAGAATTCTAATACTGTCAGATGACTGAACAAATGTGAAGACAGTGATTTATCATTTCCTGAAATGTACCTTTAAGCATCTTTACAAGAAATATAACTAATATGAGCACTTAATGGTCCTTCACATTTGCTGCATTATCTACATAGCAACTGGAGAGAGCAAGTTATAATTGCCATAAAAGGTGATAACCTAGGAACAGCTTTTGTTATCCCATACTTGTTGTTGAACACAGTTAAGAAACATGAATTACTAACTGAAATATTTCATATCAGAGAAGTTTAAAAAAAATCTTATGAAACAAAAAAGATTTTTGGCTTAACTGTTCGTTTGTATTTATTTACCTAGCTTTATCATGACATTAGAAACCAAAGCAGTTGTTATTTTCACATCCTTGTACCTTTATTCTTGGTCTGCTATGAAATTGTGGCATGAAATATAGTTGAAAAGTAGTATTGTTTGATAATGTGCTTTATTCTGAGATCAGGATCTAAAAGTGATTGACTAGGACTACAAGCTGAAACTTTAGGTTATAACATTTAAGTGCTAAATTCCCCAAGGGAAAAATATGCATGTAAGCATGTATGTACACATGTATGTATATATAAGTATATATGTATATGGGTGTGTGTTTCAACTTCGCTGTAAACAGGAATGTCCTGTGAATTCACAGTAGCTTAACTTGTTTTACATTGTGGACTTTTTATTTAGATTAATAGTTCATTGAAAAAAAGTCTGAAGAAGGTACTGCATAATAGTAAAAAAAAAAATTAAAGATTAAAATATATATAATATATGTATATATAATCTGTTTATAATACATACATGGAAGCATACACATGCATATAAATTCCATATCTGCATAGATGTGTTCATAATAGTTTTTTGCTTTTTTAAAAAGTTTTATTAATTTATTTTGATTTATCAACAATCACTTCCATATGCTTTTGAGTTGAAAACTTTTCTCCTTTTCTCCCCCCCACCCTCCCAAGACGGCGCACAATCTGACATAGGCTTTACATTTACATACCCATTAAACATATTTTCACATTAGTGAAGTTGTAAGTAAAAATTAAAACCAATAGGAGGAACCATCAGAAAGATGAAACAAAACTCAACAGAAGGTAAAAATAAGTGAGAGCGATTCGACTTCCATAGTTCTTTCTTTGGATGTGGACAGCATTTTCCATCCGAGGCCTCTGGAGATGTCTTAGATCCTCGTAATGCTGAGAAGGGTTCAGTTTAACATTCTTAGTCATTGCATAATGGCTGTTATTGTGTACAAAGTCCTCTTGGTTCTGCTCACTTCACTCAGCATCAGACCATATAAGTCTTTCCAGGTTTTTCTGAAGTCAGCCTGTTCATCATTTCTTATAGCACAATAGTATTCCATTATATTCATATACCACAACTTGCTCAGCCATTCCCCAATTGACGGGCATCCTCTCAATTTCCAATTCTTTGCCACCACAAAAAGAACTGCTATGAATATTTTTGTACATGTGGGTCTTTTTCCCATTTGTTTGATCTCTTTGGGATATAGCCCTAGAAGTGCTATTGCTGGATCAAAGGGTATGCACATTTTTGTAGCCCTTTGGGCATAGTTCCAAATTGTTCTCCAAAATGGTTGGATCATTTCACAACTCCACCAACAATGTATTAGTGTTCCAATTTTCCCACATCTTCTCCAACATTTATCATTTTCCTGTTTTGTCATGTTGGCCAATCTGATAGGTGTGATGTGGTACCTCAGAGTTGTTTTGATTTGCATTTCTCTAATCAATAATGATTTAGAGCATTTTTTCATATGACTATAGATGGCTTTAATTTCTTCATCTGAGAACTGTCTGTTCATATCCTTTGACCATTTATCAATTGGGGAATGGCTTGTGTTCTTATAAATTTGTCTTAATTCTCTATATATTTTAGAAATGAGGCCTTTATCAGAAGACTGGTTGTAAAAATTCTTTCCCAATTTTCTACCTTCCTTCTAATCTTAGTTGCATTGGCTTTGTTTGTGCAAAAACTTTTCAATTTAATGTAATCAAAATTATCCATTTTGCTTTTCATAATGTTCTCTATCTCCTGTTTGGTCATGAATTCTTCTGTTCTCCATAGATCTGATAGGTAAACTATTCCTTGTTCTCCCAGTTTACTTATGGTATCAGCCTTTATATCTAAGTCTGAACCCATTTTGACTTTATTTTGGTATATGGTGTGAGATTTGGGTCTATGCCTAGTTTCTGCCATACTCTTTTCCAGTTTTCCCAGCATTTTTTTCAAAGAGTGGGTTCTTATCCCAGAAGCTGGGGTCTTTGGGTTTATCAAATAATAGATTACTATAGTCATTGACTACTGTGTCTTGCATATTTAACCTATTCCACTGATCCACCTCCCTATTTCTTAGCCAGTACCAAGCAGTTTTGATGATTGCTGCTTTATAATACAATTTAAGATCTGGAATTGCTAGGCCACCTTCCCCTGCATTTCTTTTCATTAGTTCCTTTGATATTCTGGACCTTTTGTTTTTCCAAATGAATCTTGTTATTATTTTTTCTAACTCTATAAAATAATTTTTTGGTAGTTTGATTGGTATGGCACTGAATAAGTAAATTAGCTTAGGTAGGATTGTCATTTTTATTATATTAGCTGGCCTACCCATGAGCAACTGATGTTTTTCCAATTATTTAGATCTGATTTTATTTGTGTGAAAAGTGTTTTGTAATTGTGTTCATAGAGTTCCTGGGTTTGTTTCGGAGGTAGACTCCTAAATATTTTATAATGTCTACAGTAAGTTTAAATGGGATTTCTCTTTCTATCTCGTGCTGTTGGGTTTTGTTGGTAATATATAGAAATGCTGATGATTTATGTGGGTTTATTTTATAGCATGCAGCTTTGCTAAAGTTGTTTATTATTTCAAGTAGTTTTTTACTTGATTCTCTAGGATTCTCTAAGTATATCATCATGTCATCTGCAAAGAGTGATAGCTTTGTTTCTTCTTTGCCTATTCTAATGCCTTCAATTTCTTTTTCTTCTCTTATTGCTAAAGCTAAGGTTTCCAGTACAATATTGAATAACAGTGGTGATAATGGACATCCTTGTTTCACCCCGATCTTATTGGAAATGCTTCTAGCCTGTCCCCATTACATATAATGCTTGCTGAAGGTTTTAGATATATGCTATTTATTATTTTAAGGAAGACTCCATTTATACCTATGCTTTCTAGTGTTTTTAATAGGAATGGGTGTTGTATTTTATCAAAAGCTTTTTCTGCATCTATTGAGATGATCATGTGGTTTCTGTTGGTTTTGTTGTTGCTATGCTCAATGATGCTGATAGTTTTCCTAATATTGAACCAACCCTGCATTCCTGGTACAAATCCTACCTGGTCATAGTGTATTATTCTTGTGATAAGTTGCTGAATCTACTTGCTAATATTTTGTTTAAAATTTTTGCATCTATATTCATTAGAAAAATTGATCTATAATTTTCTTTCTCTATTTTGAATCTTCCTGGTTTAGGTATCAACACCATATTTGTAATCATAAAAAGAATTTGGTAAGACTCCTTCTTCACCTATTTTCCCAAATAGTCTATATAGTATTGGAATTAATTGTTCTTTAAATGTTTGATAGAATTCGCATGTAAATCCATCTGGCCCTGGAGATTTTTTCCTAGGGAGTTCATCAATGGCTTGTTCAATTTCTTTTTCTGAGATGGGGTTATTTAAGTATTTTACTTCCTCTTGGTTAATCTGGGCAATTTATATTTTTGTAAATATGTATCCATTTCACTAAGATTGTCAAATTTGTTGGCATATAGTTGGGCAAAATAATTCCTAATTATTGTTTTAATTTCCTCTTCCTTGGTGGTAGCTTCCCTTTTCATTCTTGATACTAGTAATTTGGTTTTCTTCTTTCTTTTTTTAATTAAATTAACCAAAGGCTTATCTATTTTATTGTTTTTTCATAAAACCAGCTCTTAGTTTTATTTATTAGTTCAATAGTTTTCTTAATTTCAATTTTATTAATTTTTCCTTTGGTTTTCAATATTTCTAATTTGGTGTTTAGTTGAGGATTTTTAATTTGTTCTTTTTCTAGTTTTTTTAGTTGTATGCCCAATTCATTAATCTCCTCTTTTTCTATTTTATTTATGTAAGCATTTAGAGATATAAAACTTCCCCTAAGAACTGCTTTCTGCATCCCATAGGTTTTGGTATGTTGTCTCATTATTGTCATTCTCTTGAATGAAATTATTGATTGTTTCTATGATTTGTTGTTTGACCCAATCATTTTTTAGGATTAGATTATTTAGTTTCCAATTATTTTTTAGTCTATCTTTCCATGGCCCTTTATTACATATAATTTTTATTGCATCATGATCTGAAAAGGATGCATTTAATATTTCTGCCTTTCTGCATTGGATTGTGAGGTTTTTATGCCCTAGTACATGGTCAATTTTTGTGTATGTGCCATGTACTGCAGAAAAAAGTATATTCCTTTCTATCCCCATTCAGTTTTCTCCAGAGGTCTATCATACCTAACTTTTCTAATGTTCTATTCACCTCCTTAACTTCTTTCTTGTTTATTTTGTGGTTAGACTTATCTAGTGCCCAGAGGGGGAGGTTCAGGTCCCCCACTAGTATAGTTTTGCTGTCTATTTCTTCCTGTAACTCCCTGAACTTCTCCTGTAAGAATTTGGATGCTATACCATTTGGTGCATATATATTTAGTAATGATATTACTTCATTGTCTATGGTGCCTTTTAGCAGGATGTAGTTTCCTTCCTTATCTCTTTTGATTAGATCTATTTTTGCTTTTGCTTTGTCTGAGATCAGGATTGCTACCCCTGCTTTTTTACTTCAGCTGACGCATAATATATTCTGCTCCAGCCTTTTACCTTTACCCTGTATGTGTCACTCTTTTTCAAATGTGTTTCCTGTAAACAACATATTGTAGGATTATGGTTTTTAATCCATTCTGCAATCCTTTGTTTTATGGGAGAGTTCATCCCATTCACATTCACAGTTATGATTACTATCTGTGTCTTTTTCTCCATCCTTTCCCCCCTATTTATGCTTTTCTTTCTCCTTTTTCCTTTCTCCCCTTCACTAGTGTTTTGCTTTTGACCACCACCTCCTTCAGTCCCTTCCCCCTTTTATTATCCCTTTCCCTTTTCTTCCCCTTTATTCTTACTGCTTCCTCCTTCTTCCCTCCCTTCTTTCCCCCTCCCTTTTCTTTTCCCTTTCTTTCCCTTTCCCTCCTACTGCCTATAGGGCAAGTTAGATTTCTATACCTAACTGATTATATTATGCCCTTCTTGAGCCTAATCTGATGAGAGTAAGGTTCAAACAATGCTCCCCCCCTTTCCCTCTGCTGTAATAGGATTTTGTGTCTTTTCCTGTAATGTAATTTACCCTTGTCTGCCTCCTCCTTTCTCAGTACTTTTCTAAGATAGATTGATCCACTTATTTGGATCCATTTAACCCACTTGATTAGATTTTTTTTATCATTACATCAAAGTCAACTAATATCCACCCTCTTTATGTATACTCCTTTAACAAGGTGTAATAACAATACAGTTCTCAAGGGTTGCAAGTCTCATATTCCCTTGTAGGGGTTTAAACAGCCCCCCCTTATTAACAACATATTGTATCCTTCTGTCCCATTTACCTTTTTAAGTCCTTCTTGAGTCCTGTACTTGAAGATCAAATTTTTTGTTGAGCTCTGGTCTTTTTATCAGGAAAGTTTGGAAGTCTCCTATTTCGTTGAATATCCACCTCCTCCCTTGAAAAATGATGCTCATTTTTGCTGGGTAATTGATCCTTGGCTGCATTCCAAGCTCCTTTGCCTTAGAATATCATGTTCCATGCCCTGGTCTTTTAATGTAGAAGCTGCAAGGTCCTGTGTAATCCTGACTGTGGTTCCATGATATTTAAATTCTTTCTTTCTGGCTGCTTGCAGCACCTTCTCTTTCATCTGGTAATTTTGGAATTTTGCTATTATATTTTTTGCTTGTCAATTTGGGATCTCTTTCAGGTGGTGATCGGTGGATTCTTTCTATGGTTATTTTCCCTTCTGGTTCTAGGACTTCTGGGCAGTTTTCCTTTATGATTTCCTGAAAGATACTGTCCAGGCTCTTTTTTTCATCATGATTTTCAGGTAGTCCAATAATTTTTAAATTGTCTCTCCTGAGTCGATTTTCCAGGTGGTTGTTTTACTGATGAGGTATTTTACATTTTCATCGATTTTTTCATTTTTTTGTTTCTGTTTGACTGATTCTTGCTCTCTCATAGAGACATTAGTTTCCATTTGTCCAATTCTAGTTTTTAACAGATTGTTTTCTTCTGTTAGTTTTTGTACTTCCTTCTTCAACTGGCCAATTGTGTTTTTTAGGGACTTGTTTCCTTCATACTCTTCTGTTAGATTTTGTACTTCCTTCTTCAACTGGCCAATTGTGTTTTTTAGGGACTTGTTTCTTCAGTGTACTCTTCTGTTAGTTTTTGTCCTTCCTTCTTCAATTGGCCAATTGTGTTTTTTAGGGACTTGTTTTCTTCAGTGTATTTTTTTTCCAACTGGCCAATTGTATTTTTGAAGGACTCTTTACCTCTCTCATTTGACTATTAAAATCCTTCTTGAGCTCTTCTAAGAAGGCTTTTTGGGCTTCAGACCAGTTCATATTCCCTTTTGTTGTTGCAGATGTGGGTTTGTTGACAATGTTGTCCTCTTCAGAATTTCTGTCTTGATCTTCACTCTTCTCATAATATGAATCTATGGTACGTTTCTTTTTACTCATGGTGTTTCTTTATTCCCTGGCCTTTAAAGAGATTGAGCTCTCCTGCTGGGGAACAGAGGGTACTGACCCAAGCTTCTTGTGTTGGGAGCCTAGGTCTTGGTCACTGGCTTTGTGTTCTGGGGCCTCTTATGCTGGGATTGGA
>NW_027556218.1:0-16997 GCF_003287225.1 Phascolarctos cinereus | reverse complement strand
ATTTGTTCCTCACAGTAAGAAAGCACAAATATTAGTAAGTAGTATTATTACTATGCCAATGTAAGTAGTGTAGACATGACTATTCGTATTAATAGAGACAGCCTTATAGTAAGAAAGACCTGATTCAAGTTTTGCCTGTAACATGTGTGACTTTGTGACCCTGGACAGCTGACTTATCATAGTAGCATGCAGATATCTCTATAACTAAGTTGTAGAGAAGGTGCCTATCTCCATGGTAGGGGAGTTCCTCATACCAATCAATTCACAGGCTAATCAAATTGATTTTTTTTTTAAGCGATTAGAAGACCAAGAAAAAATAATTTGCTCGAGGCCACTAAAGCAGTCAATGATAAACCTGGACTTGAACACAGATTTTCAGAATTCAAGTCAACATTTTCCCTATTTTACCATACTGCTTTTGAATGTCTTCTCTTTGCTCTTCTTTCTCAATTTCTTTCTACTTTTTTTCTTTTCTTAGCAATCAGGGTTAAGTGACTTGCACAGCTAATAAGAGAATGAGACTGGAATTAACTCAGTTCCTCCCGACTTCAGCTGTCCCTCTCCCTTTCACTTTCACTAAGTGCCTGCTATGTGCTAGGCTCTGGAGGGAAAGATGCAAAAGTAATCAATGCTTGACCTGAAGAAGCTAACATTCTGCTGGGGATACAACATAGTTATAAAGAAAGAAAGAAGAAGGTACACAGGGGAGTTGTATTGGACCCACACTTAATTTATTAGTTCAACAATATATTTTTGGGGAAGAAGAAAGAGGTGGTTGGAGACAGAAAAGAGGAAGAAGTAGGTGGTACAGAGATTCCACTTAACACTATTCAATGTGTATACACTCGAGTTTGCCCTTCTTTTCAAAAGGAAGTTGTTTGGCCGAAATTGGACTGGTGATCTGCTTTAAGAATCAAGGTACAAGGAATATGAATTCCTCAAACACTCTACCTCGATGCATTTCACCCTTGACTTCCAGTCTTCTAACAGGTATATGGGCACCTAGCTGTGACAATATTCTTTGTGAACTATAATTGCTTGTTATCTCCACCTAATGATTGTGTTGATGCTACGATCCCACATAAAGCAGGGTATGTGAGGGTAATTTGGATGCATTACTTTGGAGAATAAATGTCCACTTAAAATAACGGCATAAGTGAAACTATTCTTTTAATTCCATTCTATTTTTATTTCATTCTTAGTGTTATATATTCATATTCCTTTTTAGGATAATTTGTTAATCAAACACATTCTTATATCAGGAAATGACATCATATTATTGAAAAACAACAATTTTGATTGACAAATAAAGGTGTTCTTTAGAGAAGAATAGTAACACTGAAGCACTCATGCCTGTCTGTCAAAAATGTGTCCTCATTCTTGTCAAGGTCAACCTGCTTCTGCCCTTCATATCATAAACTTCGGTATCCTCCCATCCTGTACTCTAATTATTATTATTATTATTACTACTACTACTTCTTCTTCTTCTTCTTCTTCTTCTTCTTCTTCTTCTTCTTCTTCCTCTTTTCTTTCTTTCCCTTCCCCTAATCCTTCTCCTCACTCTATAATGGCTGTTTCCCTTATGCGTCCAAACCTTTTTCAGATATTGTCTCTCAGAAAAAAACTCTTCCCTTGACCCTGTTTCCTTAATTTAATTCAATTACATTTAGCACTTCATAAATGTTGAATACAACCTTCTAAAATTATTTCTCTCCTTTTAGCCCTTTTTCTTCTCTTACAGGTTTTCTACTTCACAACCCTCTCACTTCTAAGCCCCTTGATATCTAGCTTCAATCGCTGACACTCTTCTGAAACTCCTCTCAAATGTCATCAAGTACTTTACAATGTAGACTACCACTTCTACCTTGATTGCATTTCCTCCATTGGTTTTTCTGGTATTATCTTATGCTGATTCATCTTCTCTACTACTAAGATTCTTTCTCTCTCTAATCAAATTTTATATGCCAGATAGAATGGAGGAATATGTAGGGAGATTAAGTAGAAGTCTAATGCTATAATCTGGTTGAGAGATAAGGAGAGTGTAGACTAAGACAGTAGCTCTGGAAAGAGAAGGCCTTGACTATGAGATAAAAATCCTGAAGTCTTATCAACAAAATTAATGATTAGGTGGGGGGGAGGTGGGTTGATGAGGTGTTAGGGAGAAAGATCCAGGATCCAATAAAAACTCTGCAGTCTTAAAGCTATGGCATATGGGAGAATGATTGTGACTTTTTAAAAAATTATTTTTAAGCCAGTAGAAAGAATTAGTTTTCCAGTTTAAGATGTTAGTCTTTATTAAAAACATAGATCCTTTGCTTTCGAAAGAAACTGCCTTTTGAAAATGTAGCTAAATCCCAACCACTTAAATTAACACCATCAACTACAACACTCGATATGGTATTAAAACATTCGAGTAAGTGTTTTAGTTGAAGAGTGAAAACATAATCAGTCAACTTTGATTTGGATTAAGTTTTCTATACACAGAATTTAGAATTGAATATTGAGAACCATAAGTAATGTAAAATGTATGTAACAGCTTACCAAGCAATACTTACATTTCTATCAAAACATCATTTGAGAATGACATAACATATTCAAAAGGGGTTACATTGGCAGTCTAAACAGCTGTGTAGTAATGCAGTTAAAGACTCTCTTTCGTGTAGCAAACGTTGACTACTTAAAAAAATTATGGGCCTTTCAGCAATGAGGAAAAATCAGTTGTAGGTCACATAAACCTAAAAGTCAAAGCCTAAACAATGAAAAGACACAAGTATCATTCCAAACTTAGCCACACATTTCCTTGACAATGAAATCAAAATATTTAATAAAGACCTCATTTGCCTGCACAAAAGTATTAATTTTTAAAAGTCAAAAGTAACAGCTTTAGATTTTTAGCATTTCTCATAATGAGTCAGGCAATGATTTCAGACTAATTATTTCAGAACCAGCTCCTAAGGCACAGAGGGAGCAAGAGACGGTACAAAGAAACAACTAATGAGGATAATGAATCCATAAGGTTTTACCACTAAAACCCAAGGTACTGTTTCATCTGGGTATGCATTCTTATCTAACTTACCCGGGATTGTCATATTCATAGTTGCAAATGATAACTTACCCTGGATTCATGCATTTATAAAATGTGGCCTAGTAACTTCTGCCACAGCATCACTGACTATTTTCTCTTGGGTACAACCTGGCATTTAATATATGTCTCCAAATTACTTTTCTAGAGTACTTATTACAGGATCATAGATCTAGATCTGGAAAGGACCTTACATGTGATCTAGATTAACCTTCTACTTTTAAAGAGGAGGAAACTGAGGCCAAGAAGTTAATGACTTCATCATTACTCTTATTCTTGAAAAGTGAACTGATAGCTTTTCCCCAGAAAGAAAAAGTGTGCCGCCTTCCCCTCCTCCTCCTCCTCTAGTCTGGAGTGTTAAGAAACAGGAGTGAAGTTATATCCAATCCTAGAAAGGGTAGCCAGTAATACAACCATCTTCTGAAGTAAATCAGTCAATAAACATTCATTAATCACTTACTATGATCCAGACACTATGCTAAGTATTTAGGAATTCAAATAAAGTTAAAAGTCATTACTCTGAAGGTGCTCACAGGCTGTTAGGGGAGACAACCTGCAAATAGCTATGTATGGGCAAGCTATATAAAGGATAAATTGGCATTCACCAACAAAATAACATGCTAGAATTAAGCGGGATCAGGAAAGACTTCCTTTGGAGGGTAAAATTTTGGCTGGGACTTGAAGGAAGTCAGGAAAACCAGGAATCAGAGATGCACAAAGACAGCATTCTAGGGATAGGGTACAGCCACTGGAAAAGTGCCTTGTTTGAGGAATAGCAAGGAGGCAAATTCAACTTGTTTGAACTCAAAAGAGAATATTTAATATTTGACCCTGGAGGTGATAGGGAGCCACTGGTCAGATCTCACTTATGTCAGGGTCATCAAGCAGCGGCGTATTTCAATAGTTCAGGATAACGTCAAGTATTCAGATAGGACAGAAAAATGGAAGGAAAGCATGAGAATAAGGTTAACCATGAAGGGAATTTTTTTTTTAACAATAAAAGTGTTCCAGAGGGCATGATGGAAGAGGGCAGATCTACCTGGTATCTTGGAAGGGATTTACCAAGGTGTATGGAGATGAAGTTAAGGGGGTAAAGGAATGAAGAGTGGTAGCAGGGAATGGGGATTGTTTCTGCTTAAGCAACCTAAGATTCTCTATCATCAGTATTTGTAGGAGAGGAAGTGGCAGTTTGTTAGCCATAGGGTAGGGTTGTGGTACCTTTCAATTTGACATTCCACCCTCAAATGTCCTGTGAATAGCTGACGACTATCACTTCTACTTTAAATACTTCCACAACCTCCTCAGGCAATCTCTCCTCCTTTGAGTCAGCTACATTCAGATATATGAACCTATTCATAACTTGGTGGCAATTATCTACCTGCTCCCAGGGCATGTTCCTTCTATTCTTAAGGAATTTAATTCCTAGTTTTCTACATTCAAAATCCTCCCTTTAAATTAGTGGCCTTCGATATTTATAAATATTTATGTATTTATTTATATATACTGTTTCAGTGTTTATGCTGATGTCCCTTCAAACTTTCAGACTCTCTAATTTATCAGCTTTCTCAATTACAATGACATCTACTTCAGTCACAAACACGGATGGTCATACCATTGATCTCACTGTCACTCAAAAACATATCACTTTCATGATCAAAATTTCCTCTCTCTGACCCCAATCTTTTATGTATTCATGTCCTCATATACCTCACTCCTCCTAAAGCTAGTCTTTCCATTCTTTACTGTTCTTCCAGTACTATTTCACATGCCATGACTCCACTTTCATCTCTTCCTAATCTTGATCCTATAAATCACCAATTTAACTGAACAGTATAATGAACTAGAACCATTAAATCTCTTATCTCATGTCCTATAGCTTCTCATGCCTTATAAAACCCTAACCCTGAAATCATTCCCACTCAATCAAAACTGTTCTTTCCATGGTTACTAATGATCGCACAAATGGTCAATCCAATAATTTCTTCGTATCCCTCATTCTCCATCTCTGGAGCATTTGATAACACTGATCACCCTCTCTACCTGGATATGCTCTCTTTCATTTTCTTTGTGACACTCTCCCTTTTTCCTAACTCATCTGTCTGCACAATTTCAATTTATTTTGTTGGATTATTTTCTTTTCTCTCTTGCTCCCTCTTCTCTCCATTGCCTTATCATCCTCATATCTTAGTTTAGTAGATCTTATGAGTTCAATTATCTTCTCTAAGCACGTGCATTCAGTGGCTATATATCCATTCCTAGTCTCTCTCCTAAACTCCAGTCCTGCATCACCAATAGCCCATTGATTATTTTTAAGTGGAAGCACTGTAGGAATCTTAAACTGACCACATATGAAACAAAACGGATTGTCTTCTCTCATAAACTCTCCACAGTTCCCAACTTCTATAAGTTCTGCAGAAAATCCCATCACCTTTCCAGTCATCCAGGTTCATAACCTCAGGATCATCTTCTATTCTTCTCTTTCCATCAATCCCTAGCCAATCCATCACTAAACCTTCTCAATTCAACCTTAGAGCATAATATCCATTCATACCCTTTCTCTTGATTCACAAAGCCACCACCACAACTTGGGCTATTACCGCCTCTTTTTGCAGACTGACTACTGCAATATCCTCCTAACTGGTCTCCCTACAAGTCTCCCTTCTTTCCAAATGATACCCCTATAGAAACTTTCAATTGTCATTCCTAAAGTAGAGCTTTAACACGCACTACATTATCCAAGAAGGGTTGGTAGCTCTTTATTACATCTAGGATAAATATAAACTCCTTTCTTTGACATTCAAAGCCTTTTACAGCATGTTCTTCTTGAACTGCTGTTCAAGTCAATGGGGCCATACCCTTCTCCCTATATATGTCATTCCACTATAACTCTGACTTTGCACAGACTGTCTCAGATGTCACTTTTATCATATGAGAATTCCTCAAATTTGTTTCAAGGCTTAACTCAGATGATACCTCCTAAAGGCCCTCTGTAGTTAAATGCCCTCACTCCTGGTCACACTTTCCACTAACTTTATATGTGTTTGCTTATCATTTGTTTTATTTCTCCCCAGTGGAATGTAAGTTCTTCTGAGTAAAGATTTTTTTTTTCCTCTTAGACCTCAGCACCTAGCGTAATCACTGGAACATAATAGATATTTACAAGATGCTTGCTGATTAATTATGTTCCATATTTTCTTTCGCTTTCTTTTTTGAAGAGATTATTCCTTGTGCCTAGAAAAGCATCACATACTTTCATTTATCCAAAAAAACATAATAGCTTGACCTTCAAGGCTTAGCTCAGGTTGCACCTCCTACAAGAAACTTATCCTTCAGGAAATGAAGTTTCTGGAAATTAGGTGACTTGATTAATCACACAGTTAATTAGTGTTTGACCTTTGGTTCCAACCCACTTGTCTCTTGGCTTTCAGTCATCTACTCTTTTTACTCTATCACACTCTAATTCATTCATGATGCTACTACAGTGATTTCTGTACTTTGAAATGAAAAAAAAAAAGGAATCAAGTGCTTGGATTTCAACTATAAAATAGCCCATCAAGTAGACAAGAAATAGCATAAGTTTAAAAATAAAATGACTACATAAATTAGTAAAATATAGTTTAAAAAATAAAAGTACCAATTCAGCAATATCATCCTTGGGCATAATTTTCATCTTTAAGTTTTTTTTAGTGAGGCAATTGGGTGTAAATGACTTGCCCAGGGTCACACAAGCAGTAAATGTCAAGAGTCTGGTCTGAGACCAGATTTGAAGTCAAGTCCTCCTGACTCCAGGGCTGGTGCTCTGTCAACTACACTATCTAGCTGACCCTAAGGCTTTACAGTTTTAAAAAACTTAAAAATTAATTTTTCAATCATTGTTTTCACTGATTTCATAGATACTTCAGATCATAAAACATTCATTTTCATCATTATATATTTTCTTTTACCTGTTCATTTCTTTCTGCTATCAAAAAAAAAGGCAGGCATGTACACTTAATAAGCACCTTTACCTTTGTTTATATTATCTAAAAATATATCAATAACAATTCTGTGAATCCATATAATATCTTGCTACTCAAAAATCAATAACTAGCAGTTTTGGTGCCCAGGGTAAGCAGCAAAGGAGTTGTCTCTAAAACTATCATTGTTATTCACAACATGAAAAGAATACAAGACATAATTAAGACAAAATTAAGGGCAATTAATTACAATGCTATTTTCTTGTTGCTGAAAGGAAACACGAAAACACTTTATGCCCTCTAAATTTGGGGACCCTAAGGATAAAGCTGGGCCCCTTTTTCTTGCTCTGCTTGTCTTCAAAACTATCTATCTTCATTGTTACTTCGAAAGAAGCAAAAGAAGACATAAAATAAAAATTGACATATAGAGTCTTTGGAGAATTTTATAGTTGATTCTTCATACAAATAACTCAAAGACGAAGACTTCAGAGTAGCACAACATGAAGGATCACCACAACAGGAAACCTCAAAGCTTTTCTAAGGAAACACGATCAGGAATGTTGTTTAAGGTACATGCCTGCCTAAGTTCCAGGGACCTTGACTAGCTCTCACAGTTATGAATAAACAAATACGAGGGAAGTTCAAGGTATCTCTGAAATCAGTTATTTACCTCTTAATCCACTCTGGCAAACGCTGTATTCTGAGCTGAAACACATTTGGGGAGGACTACTAGGCACTAAAAACACTTCGTGTCTCTGAGAAACATATGCAAAGAAATATCCTTAACACCTGTCTGTATTTCCCTGGGCAGTTCTTACTTTGAGGATACTCTTTCAATTCATAATACTAAATATGTTACTAGTGGAGGTCACATAAAGATAGTCCTTTGTGGATTTTTGAAGGGTAATCTATCTGTCTATCTGTCTGTCTCTCTCTCTCTCCCTACGTACCTACATACCTATCTACCATTTATCTATTTACTACCAACCATCTATCTTTATTGTTTTTATTCAGTTGTGTTCAATTCTTAGTGACCCCATTTGGGGATTTTTTGACAAAGATACTGAAATGTTTGCCATTTCCTTCTCCAGCTCATTTTACAAATGAGAAATTGAAGCACATAGGGTTTTAAGTGGGTCACACAGCTAGTAAGTCTCTTAGACTGGATTTTACCTTGGGAAGATAAGTCTTCTTGACTCCAGGCTCAGAATTTTATTCACTGTACCACGAAGCTGCCCCATTAACCATCTACCTAAGATCTATTTGCCTACAATCCACCCACCCATTTATCTAGCCATCCATCTATCTATCTCTATTTTTCTGTCTCTATCTATCCATCTTAGCTATGACTATCTGTTTTAGATATGTTAATTTCATTACAGTTATTGGAAGGCAGAACATCTGTTTTTGAGTTAATCTTTTTCTTTCTTTTAAGAAATGGCTTAAGGGTACCCATATAGGAATAACTCATTCACACAAATTTCCCTTCAGAATCTTAAAAACCTACCTTAGGTGTTTTGAATATGACAGTCACCCAGATAAACCAGAGCTCCTCAGATATCTTTGTATAAGCTATTCAGATACCTAGGATCTCCCTGAGCCACTTGGATCATTGTCTCAATCCTGTACTTCATTTAGACCACAGATAGTCATAATGAACTAGAAGTTCCATATTAGAGTTAAATCTAGAATACTCTGGACATTGTCAAAACATAACAGATTATGTGCAAAGTGGCTACAAATATTGAGAGGAAATTTTTCTAGGGAATAGGAAAGAAATAATGATGACTTGCTTTCAGAATTCTAGATTGCCAATTTCAATCTACGTGAAAATATCGTTGTGTAAAACTTCAGGTCACTGAAATTTGGAGGGCAAGGACACAGTAACATGCACATGTGTACACATTTATGTAAACACATAGGTATAGACATACAAATACATCTACACATGTATAGTGACACATGTGAATATGCATATACAGAAACAAACTTCAGAGCTATGTATATTTATACATACATGACCATATACATACATATACATTTAAATGTGCTTTAATCACACGTGTATGGGGGTCATGTGTTTGTCTGTGTGTGTGTGTGTGTGTGTGTGTGTGTGTGTGTGTCTGTATACACACACACACAACACATATGAATTTTTTGCACTCCACATGTCTCTGTGTTTCTCTGTCTGTCTGTATATAGTACCTCCATGCAGAGGGGGGAATAACAGCCCTATTACATAGGGTACAATGTTTGGGTGTGGGAGGATCTAACAAGGGATGCCTTTCATTATCTTTTTTAAATGTACATCCATTTAATGCCAGAATACTCCACTATCCCTGAGAACAGGTATTTATTTGGAGGTTGTCAAGTCAGATATATCATAGTGAAGATTTAAAACATCTTGGGTAGATAGGAAGCTAACTTTTCAGATGCAGCCAAGTGTAACTTCAAATAATATCTAGGCTGCCCTAATTCCTGGTACTGGCTCTGCGTCTACATTATATAGCCACTCAAGCATCAAACATTTATTAAGCTCCTGCTATGTGCCAGACACTGTGCTGGTTGCTAGGGATACAAATCCAAAGAATGTTTCCTCACGAAGCTTTACATGCAGACTTCTTCAAGTACATAAACATACAAACAGCTGTGTTCTTGGACACAATCTGTGGTCTTACCACCTTAGGTTCTCGGGAAAACTTACAGCATGTTTAACTTAGTTGATAATTATCCTGATTCAGGTGCCAAGCATCCCTTCTTTTCCACTCTTGTGACTATCACCCTAGCTCAGGCCTTCATTACTTTTAACTTGGACTATTGTGTTTCTGAGTCTTTTCAGTCATGTTTAATTCTTCATAACCCCATTTTATGGGTTTTTTTTGGCAAAGGTATTGAAGTGCTTTGTGCTCTCCTTTTCCAGCTCATTTCACAGATGAGGAAACTCAGGAAAACAGGGTTAAGTTACTTATCCAGGATCACAAGGTCATAAAGTTAGTAAGTCTTTGAGACCAGATTTGAAATCAGAAAGATGAGTCTTCCTGATTCCATGCCCATTGCTCTATCCACTGTGGCACCTAGCAGCCACTCAGATTATTGTAATAACCTACTAATCTACCTGGTTTTAGTCTCTCCTGCCTCTTCACACAGCTATTACAATAAGCTTCCTAATGCACATATTGACGACCATTGCTTTAAAAACCTTCACTAGAAATGCCAGCTTCTCAAGAGCTTTACAATTAGGGTTCCCTCTACCTTGCTAGATTGATTTCACAACATTCCCTTTCATTGGGAAGGCTTCCTCTTCTTTAACCAAAGTTGTCTACTAGCTAGTCCCAGTCTCATCTTACATTCTCACCTCTATGCCATTTCATACTCTCTGCCTGGGAGCCACTCATTCTCCTTCCAAGCCTGCTAAAATTTTTCTTTTCCTTCAAGGATCAACTAAAAGGTTACTGGCTCCAATAAACATTTCTCTGAACCTACTCGTGGAAAATTATCTGTCTTTTCTCAAATTTTTTAAAACATTACTTTTTACTTGTATTTTGGCCCTATGATGTTCTATCTTCCCTTATATCTTTTCGTGTATGTAGCAGAATATGGTAAAAGTTCCTAACAGCCCAGAATAGTCTTTTTTCTTTGTTTGTTTGTTTTTTGTCTTTGAATCCTTAGCATTAAACAAAATACCTTCTACATAGTAAAAAAGATACTTAGAATACTCATGTTTAAAGTGTATCAGTGTTATGAGATTTTCTCCTTGATTCCTATCACTAAGGTTTTAAAAACTTTCTACTTTACAATAAGTAATACAAATAGGACTTTTTTTTTAATACAATTGCTCTGTTGCTGTTGACTCTTGCTGGCAAATTAGCACATAGCCAAATACGTTCTAGTGCCAATGCCAAGTGCTGTGCTGACATAGTTGAATGTAAAAATGGTCTCTTCCCTCTCTCTCCAGTTGAATTCTTGAAGGCATTCTCTACATATTTTGGGTTATGTAATAATTTTGATCACTGAAATAATCTGAAGAGGCTGCAGTATTTTTAAGGGCCAAATTTTCAAATCACATAAATGGATTTCGCTATATTCATGAAAATATACTAAATTTTCAGAGCAGAAATTATTTTGAGCATACATGAAAGATACTGAACTTTCAAGGCAATCTAAAAGAAATCTGCTTCATTTCTTCATATACATGCAGCAACTAAAGGTTTAAAACAATGACTGGGCATAAGACCATGTAGAAGGAGACAAATATTTCACTACAGACTATGACAGTTAGCAAGTAAAGAGAATGCTAGATTTTACTGCAGAACGGACAGGTTGAAATCTCAATTGTGGCACTAGCTGTATGATATCAGGTAAACGACTTCTCCAGAAAGGGCCTCAGTTTCTACAACTATAAAATGGGGATAATAATACTTGCTCTACCTACATCATAAAGAGTTGTATAACGAGTTGCTTCTTCTTATTTCTCTGCAGTTTTGGACATGATCATAACCTGCTGTTCTTTCATTTGATCTTTAAAAACTCAAAACTGATCTGATTATATTGTGTGAAGAAAATGCCAACTTTGCATAATCACCTACTGTGTGCTAGGCATTTGTGAAGCACTAGACATACAAAGAAAGGCAAAAACAGTCCCTGTTCTCAAGGTTCTCAGGGTCTAATGAATGAGACAACATGTAAGCAACTACATATAAAAAAGATACACATAGAATAACTGGGGATAATTTTAGAGGGAAGACACTAATATTAAAAGGAATATAGGGGACTAAATGGCAAGAGAAGAAGAGCTTGTTTGCCTTTTGTTTCTTTATTGTGGAACACTATTTTAAAAGCAATGCCCAATTTCTTTCCTTTTTTTCTTTTTGAGGTTGGGATCAATGTGTGTGGAACATGGTCCAACTTAGTTGATAGGTGCAGGGGAGAAGGGATATATTAGGAAGTGAAAGTGATTAAAAACAAGATACATTAATAAAAGTGTTGAAAAGAATATGACTGCACGTGTCATTTTTTCATTCAACTGGCCCAAATGCAATTAGAAACATGGCATCTACATTATCAACTTGGCTAAAAATACTTTTGGTCTTCATATCTATAAACTAACCAAAATTGAAATGATTCATTATATAAAAATAAGTATTTGCTCCCTATATGGATAATAAATTTCCATCACTATAATGGACATTTGTGAAATTTCTACTATGTACAAGGCACTCTGTGGCAGGGCAACAAAAGATACAATTAGTGCCTGGCGTGGGGGGGGGTAGGTGAGCAGAGATGCCTGTGATTGGGGAGTGGGATATATGTGTAAGTACAAAATATAAGTCAGGTAATTACAAAAGGGAGAGGGCATTAACAACTGGTGGTCTCACCTAAAGCACTCGGAGGACTTACTACCCAAGTTTCACTTTCCAGAAAGCTTGGGCTTTTTACAAGACAGAGGTGAGAAGGGACCATATTCTAAACAAGGAACAGCTAGCTGGTGATTTGATTAAAATCGATAGTGCATGAAAGGAAAAACAAGAAATAAGGCTGGAAAGGCAGGTGTACAAGGACATTAAGATTGCAAAGCATTTTAGATGAGAGAATGAAAATTTTGCTTTTCATACTACACCCAACAGGGAGCTAACACATATTTCTAAGGAGGAGTTATCTTGTCAGATTTCTTTAGGAATAGCAATTTAGAGCAGAGAATGGATTGGACAGGGGACAGTGAGACTGGAAGCCAAGGTCAATTAAGAGACCACTGCAATAATGCCACTAAGAAGTGGTGAACACTGGAACTCAGGCAGAAGCAGGGTGAATGGACAGAAGGGGCTGGATTAGAAATATTTTAATGATATTTACCTCAAGAGTGCACCATTTTCCTTACTTTACTTTTCAGTTTTCTTCTGCCTTTTTTTTTCTTCATTAGCAGCCAAGAGGACTGTCTAATACTGTCAGCCCACTCCTTGACATGTATTATTTCTGTCACAACTCCAGATCAGGACTACATTAAGCTTTTTAAAGAACTGAAGACAAGATTACTTGGAAAGGAGGTAGTTTTCTTCGACACACAGGCAACTTTTGAGGTTTTTTTTTCCACTTCAATCTCATGTGTGTTAGCAAAGAAGAACTCTTTAATCTCAATTGAAAAGTCAAGGACACATTTTTACAACAAATGTTTCTACAATGGAAAACAGTTCAGGCTAGTAAATAGTAGTAAAAGATTATCTTGAAAGAACTTAATGCCCTATTATTTGAAATCATTTGAAACATGTGTTACCATCCAGATTGGAGCATCTGAAGCTGTCATTCACACAATTAGGAACAGACCAAAAACAAAGCAAAACAGACATCAGTCCTCTTCCAACCCATTGAAAATCACAGGCTACAAGTGAATACTGTTCTCACACACTAAATATTGAACAGAGAATGGAAGCAACACTTCTACCTGATAGAAAACAATTAAACAAACATCAACCTGTACAAGACCTATGTCTCCATTATATGGGTAATATAGATTAAATTGATTTTTTGACAGAATGACCACACAGAATGCAGTAAATTTCCATTTTGTTTTTGTTTATGGGCATAAAAATAAAGCTTGAGGGCTTGTTTCATAAAGATCCAAACCAAAGTCCCCTGCTACCCACCATTTAAATGTGGATTATTATCCTGGACAATTTTTCAAATTTTCTTTGGTAGGAAAGTAGTAATCAAGAATTACTGACCCTTTGAGGAACTTTCACTTCTGAGAGTTCATTTCTCACACTACCTTCTAAATTCATTACCTTAATTTAATTACACTGAGAAGTCTTCACTGGGACATCCCATTCAGGGAGGAGGCAGAACCTCGACCCAAGCTTAAGCGGGGTCTCTCTGGAAGTAGAGGCTGGGGAAAGGCCCTTCTCAAGGCCTGAGTAGAAGTGGACTCTAGATCAGGGCCTAGGGAGGATGGGGAACAGCTGGAGAGGCCAGAGGAGAAAGGGGTGGAGATAAGTGCTGGAGAGGTGGTGCCGGACGTTGGGAAGAAGGGTATGCCATAACCCTAGGTGCCATAAGAGCATCGTCCAAAAGATCCATTTGGTCTCCACTCTCACTCTAGCTCCTGGTGGGTGGCTCTAACTACAAGCATTTTACAATCCTTTCTGAGAATGGGAACTCTAGAAAGCTCAACAAAAGCCATTAAGTAAGAAATCTCCACCATTTTCTTTCCGTGAGACTATATTTTTCTAACTCTGAGAGAGTCTTTACCAGTAATGTCCCAAAAAGGGGCCATGCCTCACACTTTTCCACGTGATGCTGAGGCTAAATGATGTTACAAAATTTCACCAGCTTTTTCTTTTTAGGTTCTTTACAGAAACTAAGATTTTTTCCAATTTAGTAAAAGACAGCCAAAGGTGAATTCTTGGGAAATGAAAAGGATTGCCCCATTGTGGGCTTACGGAAAAGAAAAAGAAAGAACAAAAAGTAATTTTCTTCTGTAAAACTTATGACATTTAAACATATAAACAGAATATCCCATATACAAAGAAAGAAAACGACATTTGTATATGAATTCATGAATTTCTATTGTGTATAGTTTTTAAAGTACCTACTCAATTCAATATGATATACCAACACTGCCTGGTTGTTCAAAATTTCCTTTTGCTATCTTGTATTTTAACATGATTCATTGACACTTTTTCCTTTTTATTTCATCTCTATCCTATCCTACCTAAAACACCTTGTCTCCCATAAAATATTTTGCAACACATAATTCAGTCAAACAAAATAAATTTGCCCTTTGCTCACTCTGAAAATCTGCATTCCAATCTGTAGTTAAGGTCCATCAAGAGGTGGGACCGGCTTCATGATCAGTCATTTAAAGTTATGATTGATCATTTCAGTGATAAGGGGTCTTAAAGTTTTTCAAAACTTTTCCAGTAGTTGTTGTATAGATTATTTTCCAGGTTCTGCTTCTTGGGTATTTACATATTGGATTTAATAAGGAAGAGGCCAGTATTGGCTCAAAAAAGATTGACCTAAGAATTTGGAAATGTTTCCTCTGATCCCATCACATCACTTACATGAACTCACTTTCCTTCTCGGTGTTTCACATACTCTACCTGGGGATCAGGAAGAGGGAACTGATATGAATGAGTTTTTTTGATGTCTTGGGCTCAATTGATTAAAGACCAATATTATGGTGACAAGGTCACAGGCTCAGTTCTTCCATAGATTGGTTAACTCTGCTCTTTTCCATGATCACTACACTGAAGTTGGGCAAAGTCTGGCTTATAATCATGGTGAGGAACAGGGAGAGTTGGAGAGATTGCCTCAAATCCATCACTACAGTGGAGAAAATAAGAGCACTTCTTTTTTGGGTTAGGAGGGTTATCATGACAAAAAAAGAATTTATACAGACCTAAAATGCTTTATTAAAACATAAATTTATGTTTTTTTCCCCTTTCCTTCTCCCCTTCCTCCATGTATCTATGGAGAGGAATTTAAATTATAGTAAATAGAGAACATGGCCTAAGAATCAGAAATACAGGAGCTCAAATCCAGCCTCTGACAAAAACTCTTCCGCTGTTACCTGTGGAGGTAACTGGCAAATTGCTTAGAAAATAAGCAGCAGAAAGGCAGTCCATCTCTGTTGGTAAATGGACTTAACTCATGGGAAGAATCAGAAGTCTAGATAAAATTCCCAATGAATCTCAAAATATCTTCAAATTTTTAAAAGTCCTAGATTCATAAAAGGGCTTTTACCATCAATTTACTTCACTTCGCTTTACTTTTGGACATTTGCCAACTTAAACTAATGCTTATTAGCACAAATTGAGCAACTAAGAGGCGCAGTGTATACTGTGCTGGTCCTGAAGTCTGGAAGACTCATCTTTCTGAGTTCAAATTCCACCTCAGATGCTTACTAATTGTGTGACCCTGGGCAACTCACTTAACCTTGTGTACTTCAATTTCTCATCTATAAAATGAGCTGGAGAAGGAAACAGCAAAACGCTCCAGTATCTTTGCCAAGAAAATCCCAAATGGGGTCATGAGGCATTGGCCTTGACTGAACAGTGGCAGGCTTATAGCATATTTAGAAGAAAAAAAATATTTTTTTGGCTAGGCAATGTGGCTAAGTCACTTGCCCGGAGTCACACGGCTAGTGTTATGTGTCTGAGGCCAGATTGGAGCTCAGATCCTCCTGAATCCACTGCAACAACTAGCTGCCCTGGAAGAATATTTTAAAAAAAATCATTGACCAAAGAGAATAGTGAGTTGATTAATACTGAGGAAACTGAAATGTGGATAAGGAGAACTTAAATCAACTTAAGTTATTGTGTATGTTTTTGATCAGAATAGTGAAGTAACTGTTATATATAAGATGGCAGTAAAAAGAATTTCTTCAATCCATAAAACAGTAATATGGTTCCTCTTATACAAAACTGTTTACCCAGAAATTTTCAAGTAGGTACCAGTTTATGTACACATTATCTTACCAATTGGAATGCGAACTCCTTAAGACAGTTTTCCTTCTTTTTTCCCAGAACCTAGCACAGGGGAAGCCAGCAACACAGAAAATGCTTAATAAAAGCCTGCTGCTTGATGCACAAAGGAAAACTAGTTGTTTCAGTTGTGTTCAAGTCTTTGTGATCACATTTGAGGATTTCCTGGCAGAGATACTGGAGTGGTTTGCCATTTCCTTCTCCAGGTCATTTAACAGATGAGGAAACTGAGGCAAACAGGGGGAAGTGACTTGACCCTCTAGAGTCACACAGCTAGTAAGTATCTAAAGCCAGACTTTAACCCACAAAGTTGAGTCTTCCTGACTCCTTACAGACTGGCCTGCCACTCTAAATTCTGTGCTACCTAGCTGCCCTGAACTTTTGTTATGTCTTACATCAAACATCTAAAACACAAAGACTTGAAAAGAGATATGTCAAGCATCATTTTGAGTTCAATATGTGGGTGTACTGAAAAAACAAAAA
>NW_027556217.1:0-17034 GCF_003287225.1 Phascolarctos cinereus | reverse complement strand
TTAAATATGAAGGGATGATATCTAAAATATAACAGGAAGAGGTGAGAGAGGAATTTGCTTGGAAGGAGAAGGGACAGTTAGGAAGGGGGAAACTGTCTCACATAAAAGAGGTAAGAAAAAGCTTTAAAAGTGGAGGAGATGAAGGGGCAGGTGAGAGTGAGGAGTGAACCTTACTCTCATTGCATTTGGCTTAAGGAGGGAATAAGGTACACATCAATTGGGTATGGAAATCTATTTTATCCTATAGCAGGAAAGTAAGGGAGAAGGAGATAAGAGAGGGAGGGGATAGAAGGGAGGAGAGATTGTGGAAGGAGTAATTACAAGCAAAATACTTGAAGAAGGACAGGGTCAAAAGAGAGAATAGAATTAATGGGGCAGGTCAGGATGAAGGGAAATATTGTTAGTCTTTCACAATGTGACTATTGCAGAAGTGTTTTACATGACTACACATGTACAACCTATATTAAATTGTTTGCTTCTCAATGAGGGTAGGTCAGGAGGGAGGAAGGAGAGAATTTGGAACTCAAAATTTTAAAACAAATGTTAAAAATTGTTTGTACATGTAATTGGGAAAACATACACAGGCAAAGATGTATAGAAATCTATCTCACTCTGCAGGAAAAGAGAAGGGATGGGGATAAGAGAAGGGAGAGTGATAGTAGGGAGGACAGTTTGGGGGAAGGGGTAATCAGAAAAATCTTGTGGAATTGAACACTGAAAACTAAAATAAAAAAAATGTTTTGCTTAAATAAGGATTAAGAGCAAAAGGACCCATGTAAAAATATATCTGAAGACATATTTATATATCAGAAAAGGCCTTGGCAGTGCCTGAATCAGGAGTGGCAGTGGCAGCAGCTGCTTCCAGAGCTTTCAACCCACAGAGGGTAAGAGGGTCTTTTCTGGATATAATGAGTTAACAAAAGTGTAACAAACCATCAACCTGAAAGTCAGCATCAGTAATGGATGGGGGCCCAGGAAGCTGATTAATCTTTGACAATAGTCTTTTTCTCCCGTTAGCTTGTTTTTCACCAGCCAAAGTTCCATGGTGGATATCATGAGATGCCTTGGAACTCTCATTTCTACTCCTGGCCCTGGCCAGGACTTTGAGTTGGCATATCACTTGCCCTCACTGGGCTTGGATTTGCCCTGGAAAGAACAATCTGCCCATTTCCCACTTCTCCAGTGCAGTTGTGAGAGCAGGATGAACAAGGGATGGAGTGGAATACTCTAAAAGGGAAGGTAGGTATGGAAATAGAGCCTGCCTTTATAAACTTAGTTGTTTAGAGTAGACCCACAATCATTTTATAGATATTTTTGGGTTCTGGTTCTTGCATTACAGACTGTACCCCAAGTCCTAGATAGTCAATCCTGCTCTTGGTTAAATAAAGAAGTGTCGAGGACTTGGCCTGGTTTATTTCCATCAGCATCTGCACAAATAGCTCCCAGGATGAGTTTTACTGAGGGGTGCTCAGCAGCCCTATCTGTTAACAGGAAAGAGGGATTGCAAAAGAGTTCCATCTGTCAGTGACAATCCTACCAATCAGCTAGGGCTAGGGATACTGTAGGGTCCCCAGTACTTCTTTCCTGGGTTCATATCTTTTTTTATGCTTACTTGCTTTGTGACACCTGAGCCTTGGTTTCCTCAGAATCTGTGTTACTTTGGATAAGCTAGTAACTCGTGTGACTGAAAAGAAATGAGTGTGTGTGTGTGTGTGTGTGTGTGTGTGTGTGTGTGTAGATTAATGACATTAAACCCTGAAGCAGAGCATTTCTCTGTAGGATACCAGATGAATGTTTCCATTTCTGGGGTTCATAGCCTGATCCTTCTGTCATTTCCAATAGGAGGGTGAAAAAGTCAAAGCAAAGGTCCTGTTTCCACTCAGTAAAGCCAGGTAGGAACTAGGTAGATGGTTTGGTTACAAATCCAGCAGTAGAGATGAGGTCTGAGGTTCTCAAGGTCTGTGTAGGGGTCTAAACTGCTGGGTCTCCACATTTGGAATGGGGAGCTCTCCTCTCTGTCTTTTAGTTATGAGTCTTACTGCCTTTAATCTGATGAGCCAAGGAGTAGAAGTTCTACCTTAACCTTTTCACTTATAATTTGTTCTTCAATGGATGTCATAATGAATTTAGTCCTAGCCAGAGTAGGCTGGCTTTCACTTAGTGAGATTTTCATGGCCCTTTCACTCCTCCAAGTTCTTCTCTGTGGCCCTTGCCTTATTGGCCACTCCCTTCTCCTTGATTCTCTTCTTTCAGTTCTCATGATTCTACTCTCTCCTGGTTCTCCTTCATCCTGTCTGGCCTCTCCTTCTCTGTCTCTTTTGCTGGATCTTCATCCATGTCACATCAACTAATTCTCGGGGGTCCTGTGAGGCTGTAGCGTGGGCTCTTTTCTGTTTTCCACCTTTAATATTTCACTTTGCAGTCTCATCAACTCGCATAGGTTAAATTATCCTCTCTATAAAGATGACTCTCAGATCTTATGATGCAGCCCTAACCTCTCTTCTGACCTCCACTCTCTCATCACCAACTGCCTAATTGCATTGTCAAACTGGTTGTCCCATAGATATCTTAAACTCAAAATATCTAAAACTGAACTCATTATCTTCACTCCCTCCTCCACCCACAGCACTCTTTTCTTTCCCTAATTTCCTTTTTATCAAAGGGCCATCATCCTCCCAGTCCTACAGGCTTGCAAATTATGTGTCCTCCTTGACTCCTCACTGTCTCTCACTTTCCCCTCCCCTCCCCTTATCATATTTATTATCAAATTCTGTAATTTCTGCTTTCATATCATCTCTCTTTATACTTCTCCTTCTCTTTTCTGCCACTGCCACCAGCCTGGTCCATACTCTCATTACTTCACATCTGGACTGGTGCAGGAGCTTGCTAGTTGGTCTCCCTGCCTCATATCTCCACACTGCAATCCATCCTCCACTGAAAACTGATCTTCCTAGACCACAGGGGTGGCCAAATCTTCCCCTCCAACATTCCACAAGCCCCATGGCTCTCTGTTGTTGTCAAGGTCTAATTGAAATTCCTCTGCTTTACATTTAAGGCCCTTCTTCATTTGGCCCCTTTTTACCTTGACAGTTCTCTCATATCTTCCTCCCTTCCATGTATTCCATGATCCAGTGACACTTGCCTCCTTACTGATTCTCACATACTACACGCCATCTGCTGACTCTGGGCCTTTGCTCCATGCCTGGAAAGCTCTCCCTCCTCGTCTCTGCCTCCTGGGTTTCTTGGCATCCTTCAAATCTCAGATAAACTCTTCATTACTTTGTGCAAGAAGCTTTTCCTAACCTGCTTTAATCTTTGTGTCTTCCCTCTGAGACTACCAAAGTTTGGTCCTGTTTATACATAGTAGTGTCCATCTTGTCTTCTCCATTAGACTGTAAGCTCCTTCACATCAGGGTCTGCTTTTCCCCCCTTCTTTGTATCCCTAGTGTTTAGCGCAGTGCCTGGCACATAGTAGGTGCTTAATACATGCTTGGTGACATGACTTGACTTAGCCAGGTGGACCAGTATCTAAAGATTTACCATTAGTGATGAATTCACTAGTAGTTGATCACTACTTCATCCACTGAGTTTTGAAAAAAAAAACTACATCTCTTTGGAAAGGGGTAGAAGATAAATCTCTAGCCCTTCAGGGAGATGGAATTTTATTGATCTAGTTTTCCTTCTCAGCAGTAGTGATGGGAATGTAAAAAGAAAGTTGAAAGAGATGGATAAGAAAGGAAGTAAAAAATGGTGTGAGGCGATGAGATTAGATCCTGGAGCCATTCTTGTTTTTATCTGTGTGAAATGCTGACCTTTTTGGAGCTCATGCCACAGAGTTCAGGCCAACATAAGCTGAACCTTAGAAAATCTACAACATTGCTATTTGCATACATTTTTTTTCTACAAGGAAATTGGCCTTCGAGGTGCCAGGGACTGGGCAGCCATAACAGGCCTCTCCACCATACTGTCCCTGCTTCTCATCCTCACGTCTGAATTGCCACATGTCGACATAAGGTTAGAATGGGGGATCACCAAGGGCTCAATTTCTTCATCTATACAATTCAGGCAACAATATTTGTGTTACCTACCTTAGAAAGTTTTGCTGGGAATATAGTTTGTAAATCCCTTTTTTTCTTGGTTTTTTTTCTTTTTGGAAATAATTTTTTATTGTTATCTTCTGCTACATTCAATACCATAGTTATCTCCAGTGTCCTTCTCTTTCCCCTCCACAGAGACATCCCATAAAACAAGCAACATTTCTAATTTTTTTTAATATAATTTTTAGGTAATGGGAGTTAAGTGACTTGCCCAGGGTTACCCAACTAGTTAGTGTCAACTGTTTGGTCTGAGGCCAGATTTGAACTCAGGTCCTCCTGACTTCAGAGCCAGCACTCTATCCACTGTGCCACCTAGCTCCCCCAACAAGCAACATTTTTAAAGAGGAAAAAATGAGCATAAAAGATAAGTATATTGAAAAGTCTGAAAACATGTGCAATACGTAACACCTTTGGATATCCTACCTCCATGAAGGGTAGATTGGGGTTGTTACTTATCATATCTCTTCATTAGGTTCATGGTTGATATTTGTAGTTTTGTTACATTAACTTCTGATATTTTTCGTGTTCAGGTGTTCTTTTCATTTACATTGGTTTAGTCATTGTGCGTATTGTTGGGGCTCTGTTTATTTCATGTTGCATCAGTCCCTATTCATCACACATATAATTTCTTACTGCAAAGTAATACTCCATGGTATCATGTACCACAATTTGTTTAATTGCTCAATGGGCCATCTATTTTGTTTCCAATTCTTTGCCATCAGAAAAAGTGCTGCTATATATATTTTTGTGTATATTGGTTTTTTTTCTTAATCACTTCATTTGAATAATTCCAAGTTGCTTTCCAAAATGGTTACACAATTTCACACCTCCACCAGTAATGTGGGAGGGTGCCTATTACTCCACAATCCCTTCAATATTGAATATTGGCATTTTTAGTCATTTTTGCCAATTTTCAAGATGTAAGGTGAAATCTCAGGTTGGTTTTGATTTCCATTTCCCTTATTATTAGTGATTTCGAACGTTTACTCATGTGGTTGTGAATATTTTGCAATGTTTTTTCATTGAAAACTTAATTCTTTATGTAGATGTGTTATTGGCCTTAATAATAGGTGACACTCTTGGTTCTATAGCACTTATGAATTCAATCACTGAGGCCTGTATTCAACTTTCCAAAAAGGAAGGAGCAGTATAGAAATGTATAAGGGAGGGTGATGTCAAATAGTTAGTGAAGAGTTGAGATGGCATCTCTTTTCCCTGGGGATTTTAAGAAAGAAGATGCCTCCATGTTTCTGAGTTGGATTAAAGGATTACCTCTGTATATGAAGGAGGATGGATGGTATTTCAGGCACCATTCGGCTTTGTCTACCAGCAACTTCAGGAGGATACAGAGTTGGCCTTCTGGACATGCAGGCTGCTGGGGAGTGGGAGTAGAGACACATACCCAGGAGACGTGATGGAGGGGAAAGCCTATCAGATTTTGTACCAGGGGACCTTGGTTTGAATTTTGATTTTGCCATTATTGGCTGTATGACTTGGGCAAGTTACTACCTAAGGGTGCACAAAAATCCTTATAGCAGTTCTTTTGATGATGGCAAAGAACTGGAAGTTATGGGGATGCCTATCAGTTGGAGAATGTCTGAATAATAAATGTCACAGAGCGTCACTGTACTATAAGAAATGATGAAGGAGATGGTTTCACATAAATTGGGGAAGACTTTTACCGACTAATGCATAGTAAACTGAGCAGAACTAGGATAATGATTTCTACTTGGACAACAATATCATAGAGACAAACAACTTTGAAAAGCTTCAGAATTCAGATCAATGTCAGGACAAATGATGAAACATACTTCCCATTTCTTGATTGGGAAATGAAAGACTTAAGAGTATGGACTGAGACATATACATATATGCATATATGTAATGTATTTCTATATTTTTCTTTTCAGGCATGGCCAATATAATTTTTTTTTGCTTCATTAAAAATGTTTGTCACAGTGATTTTTTCTTTTCTTTCTTCCTGTCCCTCTTCCATCCTTCCTTCCTCCTTTTTTCTCTCTTCCTTTCTTCTTTCTTTCCTTTTTCCCTTCCTTCCTTCTTTCCTGCCTTCCTTTCTTCTTTGCTTGCTTGCTTGCTTCTGCTCATAGAATAAGTTTATTTAAGGCATTATAATGCAATGAAATCACCCTTTTTCACATCTTTAGAAATTTGCTTTGCTTTCATTTCCTTTGGGGAGCTGGGTAAAGGGGAAGTGGGAGGATATTTTTTCCTTATTGAAAAGGAAACTCTAATCAAAATCAGAGAAAAGACTAGTGATGTGGACAGGCCATTAGGTTATTTGATTTGAAAAAAAAAAACCCTAAATCACCAATATAAAAATTAAAAAGAATTGATCACAGCAGATAAAGAAGCAATAAAGGAAAGCATTATAAATGATTTTGTCCAAATGTATGAGTATTTGAAACATTTCTATTAAAAAAACTGACAACTTAAAATAAATAGCTGCATATTTCCAAAAAAAAAATAGAATAGATTAACACATCAAGAAATAAGAGAAATTTCACAATAAAATCTCACAACAAGAAACTGAATGGATTCCCAGAGAAAAACTCCAGGACCAGATGGCTTGATTTACTATTAAAAAAAATGTTCATTTTCAGTTCCTAATTCTCTCCCTTTTTCCAGTATCTACCCCTACCCATTGAGAAAGTAAAAAGTATGATACCTATCATACATACAAAGTCAGAAAAAACATATTTCCATATCAGCCATATTTTGAAAAACAAAAAACAAAGCTAAGGAAAAAAGGACAAAATATGTATAGATAATTCTCTCTTTAAGTGGACTGTAGGCTGTGCCAAGATGGCAGAGTAAAAGCTGTGACTTGCTTGAGCTCTCCCCCAAACCCCTCCAAATACCTGTAAAAATGGCTCTAAACAAATTCTTAAGCAGCAGAACCCACAAAAAGACAGAGTAAAACAAATTTCCAGCCCAAGATAACCTGGATGGTGATTGTAAAGGTATAGCACCTTTTGGGAGAAGAAAAACTCCAGAACCAGATAGTTTTATTTACTATTAAAAAACATTCTTCATCTTCAGTTCCAAATTCTCTCCCTTTTTCTAGCCCCTACCCCTACCCACTGAGAAGGTAAAAAAATATACCTACCATACATACAAAGTCAGAAAAAAAACATTGCCATATCCATATTTTGAAACAAAAACAAAGCTAGGGGAAAAACAAGGAGAAAAATGTATAGATAATTCTCTCTTGAAGTGGACTGCAGATCTCTGCATGAAGCAGTTTTTAAGTACTGTGCATTTGTCTGCTCACGTGAGGAAGGGAGGGAGATAGATAGGAAACAGGCCACTCACCTGTGGAAGGAGGGGGCCCAACACATGATTCAAGTCACTTGGGGTCCTGGGACAGAGAAGCAAAAGCAGGAGGACCTGGGGTTAGCCACGTGCAGGCCCCAAGCAAGAAGAACTCCTGGGGCAGACAGGTGGAGCAAGGGCAAAGGTCTCCTCTCTCCCCAAGGACTCAAGTCAAGCCACTGTTCCAGAGGCAGTGCTGGTGGTCTCTGTGCCTCTGTTTTTCTGCTTTCACTTGGAAGGTTCTTTGTATGTGTGTTTGTTTGGTGGAGGGCTTTGAGGCTGTGGAGCATGGGACCCATTTGAGGGGCATGAGTGACAAGAGAGAGAGAGAGAGAAGAGAGAAGAAGTACTTTATAGCAAAGTTAACTTGGGTGTTCTTTTGGAATGATTTCTTTCAGAATTTTTATGTATGTGTATTTTGTGAAGAAGAAACTGCTTGTAGGAGGAAGGGAAGGAGATCTGGATGCTGGCCCTTAGAAAGAGTTAATACTCCTTTCTTTTAACCTTGAGATACTTCCAGTCTGCTCTTTGGGCTTCTAGGCCCAAGTTATGGTGATTACTTTTCTAACATTGTGAGGGCACCTGTCTTCCCTGATTATATGACCAAGCCACCTTTTCTTTATTTGTTCCCTGGTGAATCTCTTTTGTTCTGGGTTTTCTTTGAAAGCCTCTCAATGGTTAGTTCTTGCAGCTGGCTTACACCCATGGGCAGCTAGGTGGTAAAGTGGATAGAATGCTGGGACAGGAAGATCTGAGTTAAATATGGCCTTGGATACTTACTAGCTGTCTGACACTGGGGAAGAAACTTAACCTTGTTTGCCTCAGTTTCCTTTTCTATGAAATGAGCTGGAAAAGGAAATAGCAAATCACTCCAGTATCTTTGCCAAGAAAACCCCAAATAGAGTCACAAAAAAGTAAGACATGAATGGACAGCAAAAAATCCAGGAGCCTTTCCACCAGATCACATGTGAGGCAAGTTATCCATTATCATTTGATCACATACAGTTCTATCCTTATGTCATGAAAGCAAACTGCTTCATTTACCTGAGGAGGGAAAGTGCTCAGAGTCTGATCAAACAGTTGTCTTACTGAGGTTGAAAACAGCTTTCTTCATGGGGCAGTTCCTACCAGCTCAATGAAACAATGCAACTCATATAAAGCAGTAAACAGGAAGGATTCTCTGTTGAGTCATGGCCATGATATCTGCACTGAGGCAACCTCTCACAAGCAAGCACGAGTAGGGCAAGAACATAACTTCAGGGTTAGCTAAGGGACATTTAGAATAGGCTGGAGCTCATCCTTAGCCCAGGTGTATCCAGTCAATGGGAAAGAAGAGAGTGTGAAGGTAATAGACATCTGCTCTCTTGCTTCTAACTACATGGGGATAAAAAGACAATACAAAAGGAAAGCAAGCTAAGCTGGTTCCTACAGTTATCTGAAATCCACCCAATCTAGTAGGCCTATAGTAGGCCTTCCTGGCCTTCAATGCAGAGTTCCTACAGAGCTCTAGGCAGGGAGGTGGGGCTGGTTACAAGATGTGACCTGGATGAAGCAAGGAGACTGAAAAGGAACAGTCAAAGTCTGCCCCGAATACTATTATAATATGTCTCTTTGTCCCAGCGATACCACTATCCCCCAACAGATTAAGGAAAGAGAGATGTTTTGGGTGGCAGAGCCCAGATGGTAGAGTAAAAGCAGGGTCCCGCTTCAGTTCTCACCCAAACTCCTCCAAATACCTGTAAAATGACTAAACACATTTTAGAGCAGCAGAACCCACAAAAAGACAGAGTGAAACAAATTTCCAGCCAGCAACAACCTGGAAAGTTGAGAGGAAAGGTCTCTTGCACCAGGCTGAGAGAGGAGCCCAGTCCAGTGCAAAATGCACCAGCACAGCCAGACCCAAGAAAACCAGGAACAGGCCTCAGGGGACTGAATTGCTGGCAGCTGTGGTGGTTTGCAGACTTTGCAGCCCACAAATGCCAAAAATAACTTAGTAGGGCAGTAGGAGAAGTCTCTCAGGACTGGGTGAGAGAGCAGCCCAGTCAAGCCCTGTCCCTCAAACAGCCCCGGGGCAGTGGGAGAAGCAGCAGCAGTTGGCAGTGGTGGCAGCAGTGGCAGTGGCTGCTTCTGCAGCTCTCAGCTCAGAGACAGTAAGGGATTTGAGCAACTGATCAGAAGAAGGTTAGAGTGATCTTTTTACTGGCACTGAGCCAGGATTCTGTTGCTCTCCCCAAACTTGCATCGGGGTGGCAGTCTTGAGGTGAGCAGGAACACTGGCATAACAGAACTTGTGGCAGCCAGGGCAGAAAAGAGTGCTTATGGTGACTCAGAGACCAGAGCTTAGCGCAGAAGAGGAATCAACACCTCTCCTTAGATCATACCACCTCAGAAGAACAAAAATCTTACAGATCCCTAGACTCATCACGGAAAACAGCTGCAGAAAACTCCTAAAGCTTCAGACAGTATGCCCTCCACACTGGAAGCAGAGCCCCACCTTAATAAAGAGTTAAAAAGTCAAGTAATTGGCTGGAAAAGTGATCAAACAACTCCCAAAATCTCAAGAGTATAGAAACTTACTTAGGTGACAAGGAAGATCAAAACATATACTCAGAAGAATACAAGAAAGTCAAAGCTCCTATATCCACAGCCTGGTAGGCTTGGGGCTTTGCTTGGTGATTTTGGGACAAGGTGCCGATGCAACTTTTTCAGCCCCCCTGTCATACCGTTAGGTTTTTATCCACAGCAGCCTAAGTATTAGCTGTATTGCTTTGAGGCCTTGCAGGATGACTCCAACCCAGCATGGAGGAGAGAGGGCTGACAGGTGATATTGAGGTCCAAGTAGATGGGCATTCAAAGACTCCTCCTGGGTAAGATGGGGTGGCACAGAATGTATGACTTATGGGAGTGGAATCTAGAAAGGGGCATCAGACCAGCTGCCTTGGCCACTAGAGATTTGCCTCTTCCTGTCCTTCCTGCCAAGTGGGCAGCCCATCTTCAGAGAAACCAGTGGGTTGACCTTCCTTGGCCAAGAAGACATGTGGCTTCTTGCTTTTAAGGAGAGATCTTCTCGATTTCACAACTGGCAGAGAGACTCATTAGGGTCTGTTCCCCAGACATAAGCGTCATTTTGATAAAAGCAGTAACACCAAGAATAAAGATTATGGCACAGGCTCTCCAAAATCAAGCTTGGGTTATTACAGTTGGTTTCCTAGTGTAGACAGAGTGGGAACCAAGGTGAGATTCCCTACAACCTGGTCTAGTATATAATCTGAGTACGGGGTTGAACCCTGATCTACTTCATCTTCCACTTTATCCTAAGGCTGGAAGAGCCTCCCATTTGTATCAGCCCCCTGTACTCAAAATGTTCCTTTGCAATCCTTGACAATTTAGAGTTCCCAGAGGAGGCATTGAACTTGGAGCTCAGTGAGCGGGCAGATGGGAACGCCCAAGGCCTGCCTTGGAGGGTCTTCCGGATGCTGTCAGGGTCCTGGGGAGCTTATCACTTGTCCATTTACTCATCTGTAATATGAGTTCGATTATCTTTAAGAGCTATGATCACGAAATGAAAAAAAAAACTGTCCATCGAGGGCTGTTACTCATGAAGCCCATTGCCTAAGGGTCAGGGTATCAGCTGGTTAGCTTGGACCAGGACAGAGTTCTTGCATGTGACTCCAATGACCCTCTAAAAATATCATAGATCTGGGTAGTGTTGGGGGGTGGTAGCAACTAAAGACTTGGAAAAGAAAGTGGTACTTTCCCTCAAGGGTAAATCTATGGGGAGAAGGAAAATGTATGTTTGTGAAGCAACCTTCATCACAGGCCAAGTGTGAAAATCCCAGATTCAATAAAGACATGCTAAGGGGAAGATCCAGAATGGAGGCAGCAGAGAGTGGGGGCACCACTTCACCAGTGAAGCCTCCTTCAGGATCCTTTGGAGAGAAGCTTTCTTGGCCAAGCTGAGCCACAGATGAGCTCAGGCATGAGGCTGGTGGACTTGGGCCTAGTAGGCAGCCATCATCAATGTGTCTTGGAGCCACATTAGAAACACTTTAGGAGAGTGCCTCTCTGTGCAAGCCCAGCTTCTCTTTTGGAGGTCTAAGTCTGGGGCATTTTGTCAGTCCTTTTCAAGACCCCCCATCAGTCCCTTCTCGGGCTCCCAGAAAATAGCATCAAGTCACACAGTCAGTAAACACTGCTTCTCATTCTTTTTTCCTTCTTTTGGGAATTTCTAGAATTACTCTACAATGAAACACTTTGAAGATGTCACAACATAGAGAACCCCTGAGACTTCCATAGCAGGATAATGATGATAGAGTTAGTAGCAGCAGCAGTGGAGGGAGTTCTCCTGTGGCTGGCCAGCACACCAACTTCAAGGACAGTCCCCACAGGTAAGCCCAGCCAGAGCGAGCCTAAGCTGCCTTGCAGATCACAAATACCCAGGGCAGCCACGGGCCTTGGCAGCTTCCGTGTGCACTTTTCTTTCCTGCCTCGATTTTTGGTGGAGACAGTGTTCTGTTTTCTTTCCCACAAACGTGAGAATTTCCTGTCCCCAGCAACATCTCTCCCTCTTCTACCCCAACCTGGCCTACTGCTACCTTCACTCTCTGAGAACAGGAACTAGGGAGGGGCAACTTTGAGAATGGAGAAGGCCAGGAACCCTGAGACCTGAAGCTGGGCAGGGAACAACCCCTCTCAGCCATGGATCTCTTCTCCCTAGCCTCAGAGCCCTTGGTTCTTAGAGTCAGCTGCAGGGCCAGCAACAGCACAGGAAGCTACTAGGGTGAAGGTCCTGTGAGTGTGCAGACAAGTGCATGTGGCTCTTGGCTCCTCTCACACCTCATCATGGTTGTTTAATTTGGGAAGAGGCCCTCCCTGGCCCAGGGGAGCTGTGCTTTTCTTGAATCCTGACTCCAATATGAAAAAAAGTATTCATCTGGTTAAGGAATAAGAACGGGACCAGAGGGCTTTGGATATCATTTCTTTTCATACTGCAAGTCTCCAGGAAAGTCTCATTCCCATCCTGGCCTTCCCCTCTTCCTGTCTTTCTCACCCTTCCTCTTTTTCTCCCTCTTAGCTTTGCTTCTCATACTTGGTGTCCCCTAGGAGGAAATCCAGAAGTGTGAAATGCCTCTCAACTGCTGCTCACCTAGGAAAGTGCCCTATAACATTGGTGGTTGCTGCTAAGGATACTTCTCTGAGGATGACTGTGCATGTAGGCATCACTTCCTTCCCTTGGAGCCCCATTCCTCAGGCACTACCCTGCTTACTTTAAAGGGTATCCCATAACTGGGGGGACGTGTATGTCTCAGATAAAAGGAAAAGAGAATGCTGCAGTCTGGCTCCAGATAGGGATTTTCAGGGTGGGAGGGCTCAAGCCTCAGCATGGTAATGGGGCATTCTTGAGGCCTACTTGTCTCTCCTTCTGGGTGGATCCTCATTTCTTCCCTTCCCTGCCGAGCGCTCACTTATGGACCAGCCTGCCTTGGCATCCACATTCAGGAATGCTGCCTTCCAAGTTAGCCCTTTCTTGTGGATGGTGATCAACTTTTGAGGTCCTGCCAGTGGGTGGGCACAGTGACCAGGAGAGTCCCTACAGTGCACCTAAAAGAGCTTCCTCATTCCTATGCAGGGGCACACTGGGCATAGGGGCACTGACTCTAGGACACTGTGTGAAGATGGGCTTATTACGGAAGGATCTGTAAGCACAGCTAAAGATCTTTGAGAGGATCTGAGAGCAGAATAGCAAGAAGGGGCTGCAGAGTGGGCAGGCTGGGAGCAGGATAGCTCTGGGACATGATGGGCTTGCAGGGTCAAGCCTTTGAATCCCTCTGCTGGGACTTTTGCAGGTTGGCTCTTTGGCCTGCTCTGCTGGTGCCTTGATAACACCTGATGGTGCCTGACCACAGCTGCCTCCCTGCAGGACATCTTTGTCTTAACCAGGTCAGTGAGGCTTCCCTGGGGCCTGCCAGAATCAAATACCCACTGCTCCAACTGACTTCACAGTCCTTGAGATCAATTTCCCCTTAGACTTTGCCCAATTAATAAAATACAAAAGAAAGGCAAAGAAAGAAAATTCATGAGGCACCAGATGAAAAGGGTGACTGAGTGACCTAAAGAGAAGAAGAAAGGGGCTGAACTGGGAAGACACATAGATGATGGGGAATGGGAGTAGAGCAGATTTTTTCAAAGATAACATCATATGCTTTTGAAATATAGGATCGACTAGCAAAGTGCATGCTGATTTGCTTGCCTAGTGGCAGTCAACCTTCCTATATAGGTCTGTCCCCCCGAGTTCTCCTTTCCTTCCCTTCCCCTTCTACTCTTTTTCAGAGAAATGGGCCCTGCCCACTGAGCCTCACCACCTGGCCAGGGACATGTGGCCCTCAATTCTGGCCACTTGTCTCCTCCTTTTGCATCTCAGCTGCCTTGACGAGGGTAGCCCCCCACAGACTGTGGGCTGGGCTCGGCAAAAATGCCGACCTTCCCTGTGCTATCTTGGCTTTGCCCCTGTGCTGTATGAAGACTAAGGTGTGGAGAGGGGGACCTTCTGCATGCTGGGCCTCCTTTGTACCTCCTGGGGAGGTTGCTGACCCAGCCTTTTGCCCTGAGATCTCTTAGCTCCTTTGACATTTCAACCTTGGAAACCCTGGCTTCCCCAGGTCAGGCCCTCATCACTCTCTCCTGGGTCACTGCAGCAGACTCCTGAGTGGGCTCCTGCCTCCAATCAGTTCTGCATTCTGCTCCCAAAGGAACTTTCCGTAAGCACAGAGCAGATCAGGTGACTTCCCTACTCAGCCAAATCTAGGGGATCCCCTTTGCCTCCAGGGTAAAATCATCCTACCCTGTCTTTCTTGCCTTAGCCTCAATGCCACTCAGTCGTCCTTCCACACTTGGTGACCCTGCCAAAATGGCTGCCCCCATGCTGAGAATTCATTCTGCCTTCCCGTTCCACATCCAGCTCTGCACCTCTACACCCAAGCTGGTGTTCTTTCTTCCAATCAACCTATCAATGCACAGATATTTCTTAAGCACTTACTATGTGCCAGGTCCTGCCTAGGGCATATGGGTACAAAGAATGAAAGAATTCCCGGTGCAGGGAACTTACATTCTGAGGGGGGAGGCCACATAATGTGTGCAAAAATGCCAACAGCATCAATGTAAAATGAAGAAATACTCACACAGTAGTTCAATACCTGGTGGTTTGGAATGTTCTTGTCTCCTCCATCAGGATGGAAGCTCTCTGTGGTTAAGAATGGTTTCCTTCATGATGCTGGGGTTCCCAGCACCCAGCCCTGGGCCAGGCCCAGGGCCTGGAGCTACTGCAAGGGGCCAGTGGGAGCAGAGGTGGGAAAGGCCTGAGCCACGAAGAAACTGACTGTCCTGGAGGGCCTGGTGAGCCAACAGGAACCTGCCCTGAAGGAAGACTTCCGAAGGGACACCACTGCCCACATCCAGGTGAGGAGAAAGCTGGAGCAGCCCACCTGTTCTCCTGATAAGACCAGGTCACCAGGACCGGCCTTTCTAGATTTGATCCCAAAGTGCCCAGGGAGGGCAGGGAAGTCTTGAGCTGAAGCAGTACTCCGGGATTGCCACAGCCTGCAAAGTTCTCTGGGTTTTGTTGAATGCCAGTCTCCATTTCTGTGCTCCCCAGGAAGACCTGACCACCCTCAGGGCAGAACAACACAGTAGATTTTGATCACATCTTAAAGAAGATTCCTAGGGCCTGCCAGGTAATCCAGAAACGCAGATGTTTCTGGAAGCAGAGACAGTCGGGGTGGGCATCTTGGAGGAGGTTGTTTTTGGCTGAGTCAGCATCCTTGAAAGGTTGCTGCTGCTCTCAGGGGCCTGGAACTAGGCTATGAGGTTCTGCTGGGATTCCTTACTTGTCTAGGAGCATCTTAGATTGACAGAGACTCTGCTCTCGCTGAGAGATGGCCACTTGCTACAGAGCCATCTAAGGACTCTGGGCCCCCTTCTCTGAAGGTTGTGTATGGAGCTTACTGACCTCAAAGCAACCTAGGCCCCCTTCTGTAGCTCCTGACAGGCTCTTGCTGCCCTCTGGGCTCCTGAATGACAGCAGTGATGACTGGAACCTTACTTCTTTACTGGAGTCCCCCGTCATCTCCAGGAGGTTGTCCAAAGCTGCCCCAAGATGCTCATAGAGTCCCCTGATTGCTCACACTCGCCTGCTGGAATCAAAAAGAAGCTCCCTTAGACATGACTACCTATATCCATCCCAGCAAGTAAGGTCTCATTACATTCAGTCAAGGTCTGACCAAACTGATAGTGCAGGGGGGAAATGGAAGCTCAAAGGCACCTGCAGTGCAAGGTGCCAGAGGATAAAGGCAGAGACTATGGGCTGTGCTTACACTAAGCGGGGGGCCCGAGGTTTGAAGGAGGTGAGTGCCCTGCCTGGGTAGGAATACTGATGGGCCAAGTGGCCCACACTGGCTCTTGTAGAAAAGACAATGCAGGAGATGGGGGACCCAGGCAAGGGGCTTCGTGGTCAGGCCTGAGGGATCAAATGCCACTGTCAAGATAATGAAATGACCATCCTAATGCTGGGGCTGGGCCCCTTTCAGATTCCCAAGCTGCTTGGGAACCACTTCTCCACCAAAGACTCCAGCATCCCTGGTCTCCTTCAAGACTCACCAGCTCACCCATGGTAGGAGGCCATTAATGGCCCTACTGAACCCAGGGCCTCCTTCCTTTATACTACACACGTCCTGGACATGCCCGGTTACTGGTATTAGACTGGGAACTCCTGGAATCCAGAGACTAGGGTTTTGCCTTTCCTCATATTCCAGGGGCTGAGCACTGCAGCAAACAAGCCCTTAATAACTGCTTTTTAGCTCATTATCTCACTGGATCCTGGAAACAATCTTGGGAGTGAGAGCCCTGCAGGTTAATTACCTGAAGGGAGCGCGATAGGATGGTCAAAGGGCTGGAGATGGCAGAGTATATTAGCCACAAGTCAAATCTACTTAGGTGAGAACAAAGCCACATCCCAAGACAAGGTGGGGCTAGGATATGTGGGCTGCAGTTCACCAGACAGGCTGGAGGACTTCAGACTGCAGATTCCATAGCAGCCAAGTGTGATATGGCAGCCCAGAAAAGGAGGTGGCCTTTGGCATGAATCCAGAGACAGAGAGAGACAGAGACAGAGAGGTAGAGACAGGAAGAGACAAAGAAAAACTAAAAGATGAAGACAACAGAGAGAGAGGAAGGAAGACAGACACAGAAAGAGGAGAGAGAACAAAGAGACAGAGACACAGACATGGAGACAGAAAGACAGAGAGAGAGAGAGAGAGAGAGAGAGAGAGAGAGAGAGAGAGAGAGAGAGAGAGAGAGAGAGAGAGAGAGAGAGAGAGAGAGAGAGAGAGAGAGAGAGAGAGAGAGAAGAGAAACAGACAAGGAAAGGAAGAGAGAGATGGACACTGTCCAGGATTACGGGGTGGGTAGCATCAAACAGTGCCAATCTCCTGGCCAGACAACATCTGGCATGGAAAGCTCTGGGAGCCACCATTTGGAAGGACACTGCACCATATTGTAACATGAGAGCTGCCTCCAAATGCCAGAGGACTATTACACGGAAGAGAGGGGC
>NW_027556216.1:0-17052 GCF_003287225.1 Phascolarctos cinereus | reverse complement strand
CTCTTCCTCACTCACCTTTCCCTCCCTAAGATAAGCAATTTGACATAGGTTATACATGTTCATTTATGCAAAACATATTACCATATTAGTCATGTTGTGAAAGAAGACACACGCCTAAAAAAAATGCAGAAAGTGAAAAATTGTATGCTTTAATCTGCATTCAGATTCCATCAGTTCTTTCTCTGGATGTGGATAGCATCACGAGTCCTTTGGAATTGTCTTGAATCATTGTTGAGAATAATTAAGTCATTCACTGTATCACCCTCATTTTAAAGATGAGGAAGCAAATGTTAAGAGATTCAAAGGTCACACAGGAGTGAGTGTCCTAGTGGGGATTCAAATCCAAACCTCTGCCTCCTAATTCATCCCTCTTGAATTAAATATTGCCACCAATTCATTTCAGTTGAGCACTATTTGTTCTATATAACATTTGCCATGACTCCTCAGCTTGGTTTCAATTCCATCATAACTTCATCATGCCCCACTCAAGATAAACTCATTATTTGGAAATGAATCATCATATGTCCTTTCATTTTTGCTACTCACACCTTATCGATACCCTCAGTTGCTTCTGCCTCTCTGATTGGAGGGCAGAGCCAAAAAAAACCCACAGCCTTCTTCCATAGCCTCCATTTGTAGAAGGCTCAGACTCTCAATTATTTCTTCATTTTTCACCAGCTGCTCTGCTTGGTTTTGACTCCACCATCATCTTCATCATGCCCCTATACTGGGTACCTTCCTCCCATCCCCTTTTCAGCTTCCTTTTGGTTATTGTCTTCTTATGGGCAGGTAGGTGGTACAGTGGATAGAATATGTGTCCTGAAGTTAGGAATATTCATCTTCCTGAATTCAATTCTGGCCTCAGATACCTACTATCTATGTGACCCTGGGCAAGTCACCTAACCCTGTTTGCCTCAGTTTCCCCATCTGTAAAATGAGCTGGAGAAGGAAATGGTAAGCCACTCCAGTATCTTTGCCAAGAAAACCCCAAATGGAGGCACAAAGAGTCAGACACAATTGAAAAGACTCAAGAACAAAGTTGTACCTAGAGTCAGTATTTCAGTTGCCCTTAGTGTCCAATGTGCAGTGTAAAAAAGATTTGATGTGGAATCAGAGAGCCCTGCTTCAAATCCTTGCTTTGCTATTCACTAGCATCTTAGGCAAATGACTTAACTTCTCGAGACTTCAGGTTCTCCTTCTTTGAAATGGAGAAGTTACAAGAACCAAGAGAACATTGCATTCAGTAACAACAATATTGTTTTAAGAACAACTTGGAGTGACTAAGTCATTTTGACTATTATGAATACACAAATTAAAAATAAAGGACTATGGGAGGCAGCTAGATGGTGCAGTGGATAGAGCACCGGCCCTGAAGTCAGGAGGACCTGAGTTCAAATCTGGCATCAGACCAAACACTTAACACTAGCTGTGTGATCCTGGGCAAGTCACTTAACACTAATTGCCTAAAAATAATAATAATAAAATAAAAGACTATGAAGAAAGTTGCTATCTGTATCCAGAGAAAGAATTGATAAATAGTAGGATGCATATATATGTGTACACACGTGCACAAACACACATACACACACACATTTGTGTCTAATGGTAGCCATCTCTAGGGCATTAGGGGAGGGGAAAAAGGGGAAAAGGAAAATTACACAATAAATTTACTACATATTTAAATGGAAAGCAAGTTGTGCATAATAGATTTGCAGTCATGTTCAATCATCTTTTTTTTTCTATTCTGCTATGTTATGGAAATGCTTGTATTATTACTTAACTTCAGAATAAACTAATTTTTTTTTTAAATATAGAGGTTAGACTAAATAACCTCTAGGGTAGGTCACTTTCAGCTCTAAAACTATAATTCCATGATCTCCTTCTAAGGATACCCTAGATTTAGGTTTGGAAATCCTTCAATTGTTTGGGGTTTGAGGAATCTAGACTGATCTGTCCTCAAGATATAGGCAGCAGTAGCCTAAGTCACTGGAAGAGCACATTGGTACTTTGCTCAAAAGAAGAGTTTGACCTTTCCATTTGTGTTGTGTAGCCCTGGAGAAATCGGCCCTTATTGAGTTTAGCTGCCAGTTAGCTATGGAGTGAGTGTAAAATCTGGCCTTATTCCCAAATCAACCTTCACAGCAGCCTCAGACTTTGGAGTCCAGCTCTCAGCCCATAGAGTGTGTTTCTCTTTCATGCAAATTGTGACTTTTCCTGGGAGAAGGCGATAAGCATTTTCAAATAGCAGAGTAACCTATTGGGAGGGGGAAGGAGGGGGAATTGGAGAGGGGAGAAGTAATAGAACAGTAGAGTGAAGGAGAGAAATAGAAATAGGCATAGAAAGAGCAAAACATGTGGTAATAAGAGGAAGAAATTGCCAGAAAGAGAAAGAAGATGAAAGAGACACACAGAGACCACCTATCTGTCTCTACCATGAAATGACTCCTTTTGTATTCTTCTCAGGATACCTTTAATTTCCATGAGATGCAATCTAGTCCTTTGAATAATGTTGCCAAGGCTAGGTGACAGCAGAGTGAAGCTGAAGACAGGGACATTGGCATATTTATTGGTTCAAAATAGACTCCTTTGAGAGTCCATCAAAATAATTTTTTTTTCAAAATTCAATTTAATGCAAGTGCTCTCCAAATTAAATTCTTTTACTGCAGTTTAGCCCCTGAACAATTGCTACAATTTTGTGGTAAAGAGCCTTGGATTCCCAATTAGTAAATTAACAGCCAGGCAATCTAACTGAACTTGTTCCATTGATGGGGTAGGAGGGAGAAGAGATGAGAGGGAAGCTGGGCTCTCTCATTTGTTTCCTAGAGGAGCAGATGCCCAACTTACAGAGAAAAAAAAAGGTAATTTTGGAGGTGAAACTTTAAAAATAATCATTTGTTTTAAAAGGATACCTTGCCCTATCCCCAGATCCTCTTATTCTGGCTGACCTGGAAACATGTTGCAGACTTTTTTTCTTCTGAAGATCTTGCTATAGAACTTGACAACTCTTAGATACCAGATCATTATATTGGGATTTTTGACAATAATAATTTGACAGTATAATAAGAATTTTACGTGAAGCACCATGATGTGATGCATAGAGAATCAAAACCTAGAGTCACAGGACCTGGGTTCAGATTCAAGCTCAGTTAATTCCTACCTATGTCACCTTGAGCAAATCACTTCTCTGGGCCCAGTTTCCTCATCAGTAAAGCAAGGGAGACTGACTAGATGACTTCTCAAATCATTTCCAGCTCTAGATCTGTGATCTTATAACAAGGTACATTTCTATGTTAAACATCTTACATATCATGTATAGTAGAATTTTTATTGGACATCCAAAGGACCATGTTTGTTCTAGCTTCCCTTGAAGTAGGGTTTGGGGTGAGGAAGACATGCAAAAGACAGCAACTTTGTTTCACATGTGGACATTATATTAGGCCTCTTGGACTTATCTTCGTATTTCCTACTTCATAAAACATTAAAAATGGAAAGGACCTAAGAGATAATCTAGCTTACTTACCCCTCTCCCACCATTTTGAAAAATGAGGCCATTGAGACCCAAAGAAGTTAAGGTCATATGGTAAATTACAGGCAGGGTGAGGACCAGAATTCAGAATTCTGTCTTTCAAGAAGATAACAAAAGCCTTTGGTAAAATTATCAAATAAGCTAAGAACCTCATCAGGACCACCATCCTCTGAGCATCTTACCCCACTTCTGTCACCCAGCAAATTCGTGCTATGCAGGATTCCCATTGCCAGATTACAGCCAAGACTGACTATTACAAGCAAGACTTTATGCTCTGGATCTTTCCCTCTTTTACATCAAAACTCTTTTGTCTTGTTTCCCATTTTCCCCAGATAGCGTGTGTGTGTGTGTGTGTGTGTGTGTGTGTGTGTACTTTTCTGAAGCCAGTCTGATAAACTCCTTCACACCAAAGAATTCACAGTTAATAATGGCTGAACATGTTCTTTTCTTAGAGAATATTTGCATTTTAATTAGGCCATTCAATACCTTAGCTCGTAAGAGTGAAAAATGTACGCTTTTCTTCATATCAACCTGGCTTTCCAAGAATATTTATGCACTATCCCTGTTCATGCATTCAGTGGTCCAGCTAAGCCAGTCTTCTTAATGTCCATCGTACGTGACACTCCATTGTCCATCTCTTTGTCTCTCCCCCATTCCATAATGGAATCTCTCAGAATCCCTAGGTTCCTTCAAAGCTCAGTTCACATGCCCTTTGCTGCATGAAGGCTATTTCCTGTTTCCCCCAGGTGCAACTGTTTCCACTCCACCCAAATTACTTTGTATTAATTGTGTGTGTGTGTGTGTGTGTGTGTGTGTGTGTGTGTGTGTGTGTGTGTATGAGATGCTGGCCAAATCCTGCACTGATGGCTGGTATCAGGTCAAATGCCTCTGCTACTCAATTCCATTTGTTATCTCTCACTTCAAGGAAACCCACTGCCTCACTTTCCCTTCAGTGTGAAATTCCTCCTTGAAAACCAGAGAACTTCACAAATTAAACTCACAAGTACCTCCTATCAAAGAGAAGTATCCCAAGCAAGTAACAAAGAGTAGTAGAAGCAGAGAAACCCTTGCTTCGGAGCCTTCCTCATCATTCAGGTTTAAAGTCAAATGGAAAGATCATAGAATCACAGCCTCTTTTGAGAGGGAAAAAAAAGAACCTTAAAGATGACCTCCTCCAACCTCATACATGTTCCAGAGGAGCAAACCAAGAAGATGAAATGACTTACTCAGGGTCATACAGGAAGTATGGGAAAGTCAGGAAAGTGGGAAAGTCAGGAATAAAGCTCAGGTCTCCCGACTCCTAGTCTATTACTGCGCCTACATTATCGGTCCCTGGGTTTCTATACTGTTATAAGACCATGGTATGAGGCCTACACTGGCATGCTATGCCATGAAAACTAAATCCTGACAGCCTGTTTTTGTAAGTAGTAGCTAAGAATGGTCTTTAAATTTTTAAATATAATAAAAATGCCATTTCTTGGCTGTGGTCTACACGAAAACAGGTGAAAGGCTAGATTTGACCTGAGGGGCCATAATTTGTCTTCCCCTGTTATAAGGAAACAGTATTAGAGTAAAATCAGTTAGTCAGTCAGTCAAGCAAGTAACACTCATTCCAAATGTTTACTATGTGCCAGATATTGAGCCCAGCTTTGGGAATACAAAAATAATCCCAAAAACAACAACAACCACCACCTCCACCAAAAAACCCAACTCTACCTTCCTGCCTCCCACCTAGCCAAAAACACCAACTAGTACCCCCACACACACACACACACACAGAGTCCCTGCTCTCAAGGAGCATAAATTGTAATGAGTGAAATGCATAAATAACCAGTCCTTCCAGTATTTCCAGGAGCAAACTCCCTTGAAAGAGGACCAGAGAAGATCACTTCCCCATAATGCTCACACTCAAGGAGGATTTTAGCAAGGCATCAGGATACTAACAAGCCACTTGTGCTGCATAGCAATTGCCAACATCTTCCACAGCTATAACATGCTCATAAAAAGGGTCAAATCCAAGGAAAATAATATCTCAGTTTCTCATCAGAAATATATTGACTTCAGCCAGACTCTGCTGGAAGCTCAGTGCAGACATTTTACAGCAGTTTTTTTTTCTAGTTTGTGCCAAGTCAAGTCAACAAATATTAAAATCCTTGTCTTTGGCTGAGAGGCCAACCTCACCCTAATGTATTGTACTAAGGTTTGAGGGATAGACTGCCGTTTGCTCCAATTCTCCCTCCTATATGACTTAGTTTGCATGTTGTCTTCATGTTAGCATATAAGCCACATGAGGGAAAGGATTGTTTCTGCCTTTCTTTCAGCTCTTCCTACTGCATAGTAAGTGCTTAATAAATACATCTTGACTTGACTTGACTCATTGCCTGAATTCCATTATTGGGATTGTTCCTTGAGTTTTTTGAGCCTTCTTAAAAGGCCAAGATGTCTAAAAAGAACAGTAGTTAGACTTTTATCAGCTATTGATATCATGGAGTGAATGATGATAATTAAGAGCAGATTAAGACTGGGTCTGAGGAAGAGAGTAAGATGATTCTGGCTAACTCCAAAGAAGGAAGCATTATTGACAAGGAAGTAAAGGAGAAAAAGTCTAGACCCCAGACACAAACTCCTACTGTTCAATTTTGTCAAAGGTTAATCCTGCAAGAGGTGCCCAGAGCTTGGCTGAGTACCAAGGGGGATACAAAAGAAATGTTCATACCTTCAAGGGAATTAGATTCTATTTAGTGAGTCAAGGCTGCAATGAGAGAGACTATTACTATAGATAATAATAAGAGATAGTCAAACCTCTCATTGATTCTTCTATAAATCCTCTCTGGAGAAACTGGACAAAAGTGACAAGCAGGATGCACAGGTATGGAAATATAGTGATCCATGTTGGTAGAAGAAATTCCCATATCAACAACATCAAAGATTTGGCAAAGTCTAAAAACAACAACCACAACAAAAACCATACACCGCTCCAGGGTAGGCTGAATGGATTGTACGTGAAGTGCCCAGTTGGAAGTGTTCCCTCCTTCTCTCTCCCTCCCTAATTACATCATACTTCTCTCTGCTGGATGCCTTTTACACGTTTCATTGCAACTCCTATTATATAGTTATTTGTGCACATCTCCTATTAGACCATAAGGTCCATTGGGACAGGGACTCTATATTTTTTTTTACTAGCATCTAGCACATAGCAGGTGGAGGGACTTCTCAAACTGAGAATTGCCCATACTGGTGAATCCTTCTATATGTGGTTCGAATGACAGACCTTTCCCTTTGTTGTTGGAATAAGTCATTAACTGATATCATTGCCTCTTCAAAGTCCATTGAATCTAGCAGTCTCCATAGTTCACTATGGCGGCAGGGGGAAGGGGAGACATTAGAAGCAGCAGTAACACAGTGATGGCATTACTACTAGGAGTTATCTGTCGTTCTCTTTGAAAGAGTCTCAGGTCCCCCAAACAGTATTGCAAACAGAGCAAAGCTGACTTATTCCGAAATCCAAAAGCCGGTGACTAGAACTTCTATCTTGGGGGCACAGGTTATGAAGAACCAAAGCCATCTGTGTTTTCACAGTTAATTAGTCAACAACACAAACAGGGCACAAAAGGTACCACCAATACCACCAACACCAAAGCATCTAGGATCCAATATAAATTCCTTTGGTATTTAAAGCCCTTCACAACCATGCCCTATCCTATCTTTCCTCCTTTATTGCACAGTACTCCTCTCCACTCTGACTCTTTCATAATCCAGTCATATTGGCCTTCTTACTGTTCTTTACCCAAAACCCTCCATGTCTCCAAACCCCTATCTCTAGTTTCCATACCTTTGCCCTGGTTATCATCTCTGCCTAGTATGCAACTCCTGATCGCTTTAAGGCTCAACTCAAATGTCACCCTCTGCAGGAATCATCCCTGGTCTCCCTATTTACTGGTAAACTCCCCAGGTTACCATATTGCACATGCTTTGTACATGTTTTATACATGTCTATGTCTATGTGTGTATGTGTGTGTGTGTATGTGTAAAATCTACCCTTCTCCCCTTAAAATGTAAGCACCTTGAAGGCAGGGCCTATTTTCCTATTGTCTTTGTATTCCTGGAATAATTCCTGCACATATTTTATTAAGTATATAGTAGGTACTTAATAAATGCTTATGATTTATTACCACTACTATTCTTACTCTCACATCATTGTTCATGAAGCATCCTTTAAAAAGCAATTTAAACTTTTCAAAGCACTTTCAAAGCTTTTATAGAATATTAAAGTTTACAAAGTAATCCTGTAGGAAATGTCAAGTCATTGTTAGAAGGTTACATGAAGGATCTGTGACTTCATGAGAGCTCCTTCTGCCTACATAGAACAACAACCTGTCTATGACTTAGTAAAGACAGGTTAAATAACTTGTCCAAGGTTACATAGCTAGTAAGTATCAGAGGCAAGATCTGAATCTGGGTCTGCCTACCTTCAAGACAAGAAAATTCATTACCTTAGACCATGTACTCAGGCTTACATGCTGGAGCTGATTGGTCAGTCAGTCAATAAACATTTATTAAGCACCTACTATGTGCTAGGCATTATACTAAGTTCTGGGGATACAAAGAGAAAAAATAGTTCCTGGCCTCAAGGAATTAACAATCTGATGAAGGAGACAATAAGCAAACAAATACGTATAAACAATTTATGTATAGGATAACTAAGAAAAGGAAAGCACTACAATTAAGAGGGGTTGAGGAAGACTTTCTGTAGAAGATGGAATCTTAGCATCTGGGACTTAAAAGAAGCCAGTAGGCAGAAATGAGGAGAGAGATTATTCCAGCATGGGAAACAGCCAGAGAAAATGCCCAGAAATGAAAGATGGGATGTCTTGTTTATAAAACAGCGGGGAGGCCAGTGTAACTGGATGGAGGAGTACATGTAATGGAAGAAGGTATAAGAAGACTGAAAAGGTAGGAGGGGCTAGGTTATGAAAGGATTTGAAAGCCAAATGTTGTATTTTCTCTCAGAGGTAATAGGGAGCCACCAGAGTTTATTGAGTGTGTGTGTGTGTTGTGTGTGTGTGTGTGTGTGTGTGTGTGTGTAGGGAAGTGACAGGGTGGGAGCTAAGCTTTAGGAAAATCACTTTAATGGCTGAATGGAGAATGGTTTGGAGTGGGGAGGTGTGTTCACCATATCTATTCTAACCCATGCTCACCCTGCTTGTACCCCCACTACCTTCATGTTATATCCCTTCCTATCCTCTCCCCCAATACATATTTTCTACACCTCTGCATCTGGGAACAGTAGTCAAATCAACACTACCATATCTGGAAAGCACTTGTCAATCAATTATTCTGTGACTCCACTCACTATCTCCGTGACTTCCCTGATCAACACATACCTTCCTGGCCACCCCTTCACCATTAGAATTCAAGTTTCTTGAAGTAAGAAACTTTCTCCATTTGTGTATTTGTATCCTCAGTGCTTAGCACAATACCTGGCACGTAGTAAGCCTGGAGCATAAGTATTCCTTCCTCTCTCCCTTCCTCCCTACCTCCCTTACTTCCTCTCTCTCTCTCCCTCTCTCCCTCCCTTCCACCAAACTGCTTCTAATGTAACAATTATTTTTTTATTAAAATTGTTTTGATATATTTTGCTTTTACATCTATCTCATTTCCAAATATATCCCTTTCCTCCATAGGGAGCCATCCATTATAATAAAGAATAATAAAGAAAGGGAGGAAAAGCAGTCCATCAAAACCAACCAACACGCCAATGAACCTGTCAGTATATGCAATGTTGTATACCCCAAATCCCTAGGCTCTGCAAAGAGGGTCTCCTTTTTTCTTCAGGGCCAACCTTTATCATTATAATTACAGTGCAATCATTATTGCCAATTTACAAATAAAGAAATTGAGACTCAGAGCAGCTCAGAAAGCTTCCTGTCATCAATAAGTAATAAATGACAAAGGCAGAATTTTATCCCAGGAATCTTGAACTCAATTCTAGTATTTTTCCAACTATTTTTCCTCACTTGATTCATGCTTACCCACCACTATCCTTGTGCATTCCATAGGGAAAGGAATTATCATCCTTATTGTAGAGACAAAAAAAAAAGCAACTGAGGCAAAGAATGGAGAGGTAGTATGATGTGCCTAAAGTAATGTGGTGAAAACTCTCATCTCCGACTTCCAGGTATGTGTACTTTGCATGAAAAATGGTAGGAAAAAGAGTTGGGTTTGGAATTAGAGGATTTGGTTTTGAATTCTGCCTCTGCCACTCTACCTGTGTGATCCTGGGTAAGTCACTTAGTTTCTTCAGGCTTCTTCTATAAAATGAGGGAATTGGACTAGAAGACCTTTCAACTTTAAATCTATAAACCTAGATTACCAAAACTTTATTATTTTGGACTTCAGAACATTTTTCTACCTTGTATTCTCTTACTAGCCCCTATTAACTCCTCAAGAAAAGGTACCATTAGACATAACTAGATAGAGTGACTTGAACAATGACTATAGACAGAAAGGAGCTATGGGATGTACATTTTCAATCCCTTATTCTATCTAGCAGCTATCTACTGAGCTATAGGTTTATGTACAGCTGTACATGTTTTTCATACAACTTTGTATTTAGCAGGAGAGAAAAATTAGCAAAATAATGAAGTATGGTTCTGTTTATACTTCTATTATCAGACATTTTTTTTAAAAAGTCTGAATAATAATCTTTATACCTTGATTACATGTGTTGATTGAGACTAGGTCTCTGTTGTGAAATGAAACATATCTGCAATTCAAACACATATTCATTAATTCATGGCCACTAATTGCTCTAATCAAGGTAGAACTTCCTACTTGAAACAAATAATCAGTCTTAATAACAGACATTTAAACAAAAGCACAGTTCATTGATTTGATTATTCTTCTTGCCTAGTGTAGTCATTCCCCAGTGTTCACTCCTTAACTGTGAAAAATGATACAGCAATAATGCTGCAAACTTTGTGTTGACCACCAGCAAATCAGCTAGAAATGCCTGTCACCCAGCACTTCAGCACATCTTCAGAATGATAACCTAGGAGTCATTAAGTGTGTAGGGAATCACCGAAGAAGAATTTTTGGAATGGTGTGAGAGGAAACGTCCATTCAAAGTTTTATTCTTATTATGGGATAAAAGCAAACCTAAGGGCTTAAATGTCACTTTAGCAATGCCCATCAATGAGAAATGGTGAACAAATTGTAGTATAAAAATGTAATGGAGTATTATTGTACTATAAGAAATGATGAGCAGGCAGATTTCAGAAAAACCTGGAAAGACTTACATGAACTGATGCTGAGTTAAGTGAGTAGAACTAGGAGGAAATTGTACACAGTAACAGCAACATTGTGCAATGATCAACTATGATAAATTAGCTCTTCTCCGCAATATACTGATCCAAGATGATTCCAAAAGACTCATGATGAAAAATGCTATCCACATCCAAAGAAAGAACTGATGGAGTCTGAATGCAGATGGAAGCATATTATTTTCACTTTCTTTGCTTTCTTATGTGTGTGGTTTTTTTTCTTTTTCTCTTGTTTCTTCTTTCATAACATGACTAATGTGGAAATATGTTCAACATGTTTGTGCATGTATAGCCTATATCAGATTGCTTGCTCTCCTGGGGAGGGGAAAGGAGGGAGAAAAATTTCAAATTCAAAATCTTATAAAAAATGAATGTTGAAAACTGTCTTCACATGTAATTGGAAAAAATACTATTTACATAAAAATCAAATCAAATCAAGAAGAAACTTGAGGTCCAAAAAATTTTAGCAGAACTCCATCTCTGACGGTTTTACCTGGAAGCTACAAAGGTGTCAAGTATAGACCAAGAGATAGATTGTATATTATTATCAGAAGACAAGCTAGATGACTTCAGAAAGACACATTACTAGAAGGCTGGCTACCAGATGATAAACTCTTTTAGCCACAAAGATTCACAAAAATGTCTACTAAAAAACAGGGACTATAATCTTCGTTGGTGAAAATAGTACTCCTACCTAGGAAAATCCTTGAAATATTGACATAAGTAGTTTATTGTCCAATGAGTCTTTGAAAATTGCTCCTCCATGTGTTATGTGCATTGGTAACTATCAACCAGTGTGGCTTGGTGGATAAAGAACTGGCCTGGAAGCCAGAAAGACCTGGCTTCAGGTCCTGCTGCTAAAACCTATTGACTATATGACCCCAGGCAAGTGGCTTAACTTCCCAGTACTCTATATAGCTCTCTAAATTGCAGAGAAGATGCTAATATTCACTGATAGAGTTTCCTAATCCAGAAGTTCCCTGTAGCAGTGAAATCACCAGATTAGGACTGGTCCTTATCTTAGCCTGATTAACTAGCCCTACTCTCTATTCTAGTCATATTAAACCACTTGTAATGTATATTTGCTGCCGTACTTCAGAGTCATATGACAATCTTTCAGGGATAACTATCGGAGATCTTTCAGGTATGACCAGGAAGATGAAAATAATATCAGGTATTCTCCCCACATCACTCTTACGTATGTGCATGAGGCTATGAGCTGCAGGTCAATGTTTGGGATTCATTCTCTTACATTCATGCGTAGGAAGACAAAGACCAAGACAAAGAAGAAGAAGAGGAAGAAGAAGAAGAAGAGGAAGAAGAAGAAGAAGAGGCAGAGGAAGAAGAAGAAGAAGAGGAAGAAGAAGGAGAGAGAAGAGGAAGAAGAGAAGAAGAAGGAAGAAGAAGAAGAGGAAGAGGAAGAAGAAGAGGAAGAAGAAGAAGAAGAAAGGAAGAAGAAGAAGAAGAGGAAGAGGAAGAGGAAGAAGAAGAAGAAGAGGAAGAAGAAGAAGAGGAAGAGGAAGAGGAAGAAGAAGAAGAAGAAAGAGAAGAAGAAGAAGAGGAAGAAGGAAGAGGAAGGAGGAGAAGAGGAAGAAGAAGAAGAGGAAGAAAAAGAAGAGGAAGAGGAAGAAGAAGAGGAAGAAGAAAGAAAGGAAGAAAGAAAGAAAGAAAGAAAGAAAGAAAGAAAGAAGAGAAAAAAGAAAAAGAAGAAAGAAAGAAAGAAGAGGAGAAAGGAGGAAGAGAGGAGGAGGAGGAAGAAGAGGAAGAGAAGGAGGAAGCAGGAGGAGAGGAAGAGAAGAGAAGGAAGAAAAAGAAGACTTTGTACTACTCAGATCTTGTTGATAACTCAAAAAAAAATCTCACAGTGTAGACAACTACTCAGTTCATCTATGCCTAAGGCTGGCTGTATTAAAAGAAGCATGAGTGTTCCTGGTTCACTAGAAATCTGAATGAGGCTGTGAAAGTCACAATTAGGCTAAATCACAGCAGGGGAGCCAGCCCATATTGGAACAGGGTTTCTGGCTCTCCCTCCCCGGAGCCTAGTTAACTGAATAAATCCTTTAAAAAACTGCAAATCAGCATTTCATCATGAAAAGCATTTGGCTCTGACAGAACTCACAGAATTCTTCTGTCATGAACCACAAATTACAGCTGATTTTAAGGCAAAGAAAAGGAAACACTGCTTCACTTTGTTGTTGTTGTTGTTGTTGTTGCTGTTGTTGGGGTTTTTTTCCCAATAAGAGCTTCATGAGTTGCCATTTCTGGATCACCAGTTCCTCTCAAGGTCTTACTCTTATTGAACTTCTGAGAAGTCTAAAGGGAGCCAAAATCATGGTCTTTGAACCCCTGAAGGCTTATTATAACCAAGAATGTATTGAATTCATCTGACTAATCTCCCTCCTTCAAATATATATTTGACTGTTAAAATGGCCCTGAAAGAATCAAGGAAGATTATGCAACAATGACAGTGTGAATCCATTTAGTTATTTGAGCCAGCAACATTTTCCCCAAAACCAGTAGCTTCCTGGCTAATCAGAATTCTGAAAGGCATTGATAACTATTTCAATATAATAGGATTACACTTGATATTGCTGTGGGTAAGGTGTGAGAGATTTGGACCTCCTAAGCCAAAAGGCCAGGTAAATTGGAAATAGCTAAAATTTTTGGATTATATTCCTAGTGAAATGAGAAAATAAAATCCTTTCAGGTACAAGCAAAAGCACAAAGGACAGTATACCTATAATCTCATTTCAGTCTAGTTTTGGCAGCACACACACACACACACACACACACACCACTCATTGCCACGAATTCAAACTGTGCCAAAAAGTCAGTATGCAAAATGGTACCTCTCTGGGCCAAATTTTTGTTAACACATTACCATTGTTTCTGAAAGCCTGTGAGATAGAGATCTAACTTTTTTCTTCAGAAAATAGAACGCACAATAAATAACAACCCTTTAGATGATGCAAATGGGTAGTATTGGCAGAATTGGATCCACAAAGTGCTACAAATCATACCTTGAAATGATGCACCTACTTTGATGACCTCAACTGTTAGTCAATGTGGGGAGAGAAATTACAGAGAAAAAAAGAATCTTATATTTACTCTTCAATTTGTCAGGTCAGAGGGGGACAGAATACAAGATATCGGAGAAACTAACAGTAAAGAAGGTAGCAATTTTTCTTCCACTCCCAAAAGCCAAAAAGGAAATGTGTTTAGGCCACTGCAGAAAACAGAGCTCATATATAAGGAAGAATTAAAGGTGATTGGCCATTGGAGAAGACTCTGATTGAGAATCGCTTTTGTTGTTGCTCCTCCTTTGTTTTTTGTTTTTTTTTTGGCTAGACAATGGGGTTAAGTGACTTGCCCAAGGTCACACAGCTAGTAAGTGTTATGCATGTGTGGCCACATTTGAACTCAGGTCCTCCTGACTGTGCCACCTACCTGTTTCTGTTACTCCTTTGTTCTTTTTTTAATTTTTTTATTTTTTCAATTTTTATTTTATTAATTTATTTTTATTTATCAACAATCACTTACATATGCTTTTGAGTTCAAAATTTTCCTTCCCCTTCCTCCCCACCACCCTCCCCAAGACGGCATACAATCTGATATAGGCTATACATTATACATTCTAACATTTATCCTATTAAACATATTTTCACATTAGTGAAGTTGTAAGTAAAAATTAAAACCAATAGGAAGAACCATCAGAAAGAGGAAACAAAATTCAACAAAAGAGAAAAAAAAAACATAGTGATTCAACTTTCACAGTTATGATTACTATCTTCCTTCCTTTCCCCCCACCCGTTTATGCTTTTCTTTCTCCTTTTCCCTCCTCACTAGTGTTTTGCTTTGACCAGCCTCCTTCAGTCTCTCCTCCCTTCTATTATCCCTTTCCCTTTTCTTCCCCTTTCCCTTACTGCTTCTTCCCTCCCTTCTATCCCCCCTCCTTTTCTTCCCTTTTCCCTCCTACTGCCCATAGGGCAAGTTAGATTTCTATACCTAACTGATTATGTTATTCCCTTCTTGAGCCAAATCTGATGAGAGTAAGGTTCAAACAATGCTCACCCCTCCCCTTTCCCTCTGCTGTAATAGGATTTTCTGTCTTTTCCTGTAATGTAATTTACCCTTGTCTGCCTCCTCCTTTCTCAGTACATTTTCTAAGATCAGACTAATCCACTTACTTGGATCCATTTAACCCACTTGATTAGATTTTTTTTATCATTACATCAAAGTCAACTAATATCCACCCCCTTTATGTATACTCCTTTAACATGGTGTAATAACAATACAGTTCTCAAGAGTTGCAAGTGTCATCTTCCCTTGTAGGGATGTAAACAGTCCGCCCTTATTAACAACATTTTGTATCTTTCTGTCCCATTTACCTTTTTATGTCTTTCTTGAATCTTGTACTTGAAGATCAAATTTTTTGTTGAGCTCTGGTCTTTTTAAGGAAGGTTTGGAAGTCCCCTTTTGTTGAATATCCATCTCCTCCCTTGAAAAATCATGCTCATTTTTGCAGGGTAGTTGATCCTTGGCTGCAATCCAAGCTCCTTTGCCTTATGGAATATCATGTTCCATGCCCTGAGGTCTTTTAATGTAGAAGCTGCAAGGTCCTGTGTAATCCTGACTGTGGTTCCATGATATTTAAATTGTTTCTTTCTGGTTGCTTGCAGCACCTTCTCTTTCATCTGGTAATTTTGGAATTTTGCTATTATATTCCTTGGCATTGTCAATTTGGGATCTCTTTCAGGTGGTGAGCAGTGTATTCTTTCTTACCTTCTGGTTCTAGGACTTGGGCAGTTTTCCTTTATGATTTCCTGAAAGATACTGTCCAGGCTTTTTTTTCATCATGATTTTCAGGTAGTCCAATGATTTTTAAATTGTCTCTCCTGATCGATTTTCCAGGTCAGTTGTTTTACCATGAGGTATTTTATTTTCATCATTTTTTCATTTTTTTGTTTCTGTTTGACTGATTCTTGCTCTCTCATAGAGTCATTAGTTTCCATTTGTCCAATTCTAGTTTTTAACAGATTGTTTTCTTCTGTTAGTTTTTGTACTTCCTTCTTCAATTGGCCAATTGTTTTTTAAGGGATTTGTTTTCTTCAGTGTACTTTTTTTCCAATTGGCCAATTGTATTTTTAAGGACTCTTCTACCTCTCTCATTTGACTTTTAAAATCCTTCTTGAGCTCTTCTAAGAAGGCTTTTTGGGCTTCAGACCAGTTCATATTCCCTTTTGTTGTTGCAGATGTGGGTTTTGACAATGTTGTCCTCTTCAGAATTTCTGTCTTGATCTTCACTCTTCTCATAATATGAATCTATGGTACTTTCTTTTTACTCATGGTTTCTTTATTCCCTGGCCTTTAAAGAGATTGGGCTCTCCTGCTGGGGAACAGAGGGCACTGACCCAAGCTTCTTGTTTTGGGAGCCTAGGTCTTGGTCACTGGCTTTGTGTGCTGGGGCCTCTTATGTTGGCAATTGTAGGCTGTAGGGTTTTGGCAGCTTACCTCATGTTGGGCTGGAATCAGCAAGGCTGGAACTTTCAGGCAATTCTAGGTTGCCTGCTTTTCCTTTCCTTTACCTTTCTACAGCTCCTTTTAGATGGCTGCTGCAGGGTGTTTATCTGCCTGGGGCCCCTTGTGATGCTGCCTCCCTTGTTTCTGCTAATGCACTGGGAGATTCCTTTGTGGTAGAGTGCCGAGGCACCTGGTGGATTTCCAAGCTGGTTTCCAACGGTTCCCCCTGCCCTCACTGAGGCACTCAGAGGTACACGTGTTGGTGTTTGCCAGCTCTACCATCTGGGCTTCAGGATCTCTTCCTGGTGGATAGTTGGAGGCTGTAGGGTTCTGACAGCTTACCTGTTGGGTTGGAATCAGCAAGGCTGGGACTTTAGGAAGACTCTAGGTTGCTTTCTTCAGCTCCTTTCAGATGAATGCTGCAGGGTGCTTATCTGCCTGGGGCCCTTTGTAGTGTTGCTTCCCTTATCTTTGCTGAGGCACTGGGAGACCCATTTTGCTGGGCTGTTCCCCATCTTTCTTCTAGTTCAGCTGTTCCAGGGTTTTTTTTTTCTGGGGTGATATTTTCTGGGTTTTCAGAGTTTGATAGGGGAAGGTGAGAGTGACTACCTTTTTACTCCACCATCTTGACTTCCAGAAGCGGAAGTCTCCCTGTGGTCTTTTATTGTAGAAGCTGCAATGTCC
>NW_027556215.1:0-17058 GCF_003287225.1 Phascolarctos cinereus | reverse complement strand
ATGCTAGCAGACATGGCTCCTGCTCCACACATAGATGTTTCTCTCCCTTCTTTCTTCAGTTAGTGGCACTGCTAACCTGGAATCTTTCCTTCTAAACTTCACCATCACCAACTTACTCTATGCAGAAGACATGGGGAACCCAGGTTCTGACAAATTCAACTCTACAGAGAGGGACCTTCAGCTCCAGGTTAGTCTTCCTCACTGCCTGTCCCATCCCCCAACTGCACAGCCGCCTTCCCCATTCCTTGGTTGGGATTTGTCTTCTCTTACCCCAGGATCACATGACTCTTTCCTTCCTTCGCCAGATCAGTCTCTTATTCAGAAAAAAGTAGCATTGGCCCCTTCTACTCTGGGCAAGGTGACTTTTTGAGGTAACCATTGAAATGTGTCCCCATACCCTTGAGGATTAACCTCCAATGGAGCGTGGATAAAAAGGAAACTTGTTCATGTACTTGTTTTCTAGTTTTCTCTAGTTTCAAATTCAAATCCCAAACAACTTTATCCCAGTCCCTCTCATCATGAGTTCTCAGGAAAGACAATTTCATTCGTAAGTAATGATTTAGAACAAGCAGTCTAATGTCAAGAATGTTCTCTGGTTTTCTCAGTACTCAGTAATGCTAACTCATCAACTATTCCAAGGTCACCATCAGCCTTTCCCAGGTCACCTCAGTTTAACTATCTCTAGACCCAGAATCCTCATCGGGTTTCTCAGCACCAATTTCGTGGGTATCCATGTCACCCTACACATTTTTTTTACCTAGACCTATGAAGAAGAGATTTGCAGCTGGAGTGGATTCCCTGTGTACCCATCACATTGTCCCTGCCAACCCTGTCTTGGACAGAGAGAAGGTTTACTGGGAGCTGAGCAGGGAGACACATGGTATCACCAGGCTGGGTCCCTATGCCCTGGACAAGGACAGTCTTTACCTTGATGGTGAGCTATCTACCTGAACCAAAATCTTGGCTACTCTCCCTGCCAAGTCTTCTGCTATACCCTCAATATCATTGTCTCTTCACATTTTAAAGCATTATTCTTTTATCCAGGCCCTAACTCCACCCTTACCCAGAATCCTTTCTTCAATTCCTCCTTTGTTCGGCTAACTATAAGAGATAGAACCTACCCACACCTGATTCCCTAGACTGCCCAATACTTGGTGCCCTTCTGAGTTGTCATCTATTGTAGCCACAGATATTTGTACTTCATCCTACTTTTTTGGTCACAAATCCAGCCTTTTCAGTAATTACTAGGTTGGAGATGTAGATGGCAGCAAGTAGAAGTATAGATAACATGAATTTTAGCAAGGATAGCTATCTAAGAAGTAGGATGGAATCAGAAGCTTGAAAAAGTCTCAACACACTGAAATAATGGTTCAGTTCCAACAAGGTGAAATTTAATAAGAATCAATCTGTTCTGTAGGGGAAGGAAGTGGATTGGAAGGAGAAGGATCTGGGTTCAAATCCTAGCTTTGCTATTTTCTGGTTTGGCTGTTGACTAACTAACTAATCTATATGGGCCTCAGCTCTGTCTTCTGTAAAATAAATGTGTTGGCCAAGATGTGGTCTGTGCCAGCTCCAAATTTATGATTTTAGAATCCTAAGTTCTGTGTTTAGGACTTTAAAAAAAAAATCTAAATAAGTATATAGATTTGGGGAGACAGGACTAGATAGCATTTTATTTGAAACTAATGAGAGCCATCCAAGTGATATGGCAGGCAAAAACAACACTCATATGTTAATATGTTAATGCATCATCCTCGGGCATGGGAATTCCCTCCCATGAGGCAAATTACAGCCTATCAAAAACTTGTCATCTTAGAGAGTTGCCTGAGCCTGAGATTAAGTGATTTTCCAGGATCACACACAGTTCTTTCAGTGTAAGACATGGGTTCTGAGTTAGGATCTTCTTGGCTCTGAATTCCCAGTTCAAGCCACTTTCCCATGCTATCTCTGGTCATAAATGAGTAGTCTGCAAGAACAGAAGTTTAGGAGCCTGAAAGGAGGAAGGTGACAATCCCATTTTCCTCTGCCTTGACAAGCTGAAGCAAGTCCATTTTGAGAAGCCGCAGTCTGGAGAGACAATTGAAAACTATAGGGTAGAGGCAGATAGGCAATGCTGTAGATAGTGTCCTGATACTAGAGTCAGGAAAACCTGAGTTCAAATCCTGCCTCACAACTCACTGGCTGTGTGACCTGGGCAAGTCACTTAACCTCTCTGATCCTCAGTTTCCTCATCTGCAAAAGGAGGAATAATAATAGTAACACCAATCCTCATAAATCTGTTGTGAGGATTAAAATGAGATAACACGTCCAAAGTGTTTTGCAAGCCTTAAAGCACTGTATATCAAATACTAGTGGTGATGATGGTGACAGCTAGAAGGAACTGTTCGTGTTTAGCTTGGGGACATCACGATAGAATTCTTCAATTATCCAGAAGAGTGTAATAAGGAAGAAGGTTTGGATTCTGCTGGACCCCAGAAGGCAGAATTAGGAGCAATGAGTGATTCCTTAGGCCAGAGAAGGAAAAGTCTACATTTGCTCCCACAGGAAATCACTTAAAGCTACAAGCCTCTTTGGTCTCTCTTCCTTCCTGGCTGGGTCTCAGACAAGAGTTAGGCAGTGGACAGGAGAATTTTCTCTCTCTCTCCCCACAAAGATGCAAGTCCCGTGGTTGCCCAGGGGTGATAAACTAAGTCCTTATTTCAACTGAGCCTCCAAGCTGCTCTCTTCCTTTTTCTCTAGAATTAGGTACTGCCTCCCTTAACTGTCCATTCTTTGTTTTCTAGGTTATAATGAACACAGATTGGTCAAACCTACTGCCAGTAATTATTGTGCCATCCAATTCCACCATCAGCCATCTGTTGGTCCTAAGCCTTGTTCCCTTCCTGACCCCAGAGGTGGGCCCCCAGTGTGACAAGCTCAACCACATGTGGCCTGTGCTAAGGGCTATGCCCCCTAAGCCGTTTCAGGTGTTGCCAGGAAGGGATCTCAAGCATGGAATGGGCTGCCTTGGGAGGTTGTAGTGCATTTCCTATCCCTCTTCAGAGGGAGGCTGGAAGTGCCCAAGGTCACAAGTAGTAAGTGGCAAATATGGCATTTGAACCCAGATCCCGTGTCCCTAAATCCAGCACTCTTTCTAACACATGCTGTAACCCTTCATGATCTAGAGCCAGAGCCTCAAGCCTCCAATGCTTCTTTCTGAGTTTGGGTGGTAAGGACTCTCCTAGCTGTCCCCACAAGCAGGTCAGAGGGATTGGTACAACACAACTGATTTTAAACTCTGTGGCAGAGAATGGGGAGGAGTGAGAATGAACTCACATGATGGTTCCCTGGGGAGCCCTGATTTCAACTTGCCTGATTAATGGAGTCACCAAACCCTCAACGGGCACACTGAGGAGAGGTCCTGAAGCTCAGCCTAGCAGCAACTGCATGAGTACATTCTGTCAGCCACTCATTGAACAAGTAGTAGAGGCACTGCTCTCATCTGGGACTTCTCAATGGAGGTCTCTGGGCTGGTGTCTAATGAGCCCAACTTCACTGAGCTCTCTGCCTGAAGGCAGCTGTGGCCATGGTCCATCTCTAATGCATACCTCCTGTGTGGGAGAGGAGATTCCTGGTCAGAGGCAGGTTGGATTCACTGGCTTCTGAGGTCTCTTAAGCTCTTAGTCTATTATCCATGATTCCATGCTTCTATAATGGAACTGTTTTCTTGAGCTCCTAGACCAAACAACCAGCATGTCAGTGTGGACTGCAGGGACTGGAAGTTGCACAGATTGGGGATGCAGCTGCTTCTGCCTCCTGTAGACCAAACAGTCTGGGGAGAGGCTTGCTGTTTGAAAGAGGGAACAATCCTGAACCTTCCATAATCCCTATCCTAAAATATAGTTACCTCCCAAACAGAGAGGAGACCTTGAGGTATAGGGCTCGGTGTGTGTCACTGCAGATCACACATCACGAAGACCAGGGATAAGGGATAGAGAATAAATGTACTGTTTCATGGATAGAGGGAACTCCCAGATGAGGGAAGTGCCTCTACCAGTGCAAGTCAGCACATTCTCTGCAACTTACAGACTTAGAGAGTTACCTAGAGCAAGGAGAGGTTAAGTGATCTACCCAGAGTCACATAACCATTATGTGTCAGAGACAGGTCTTTAACTTGGCTCTTCCTGGCTCTGAGGCCAGTGATAAATAAAGTATACCTCTGTGAAGACCAGACAAGATTGAATTGCCTAACTCCTCCTTTACCAATTAGCCAGAGCAATCACTGTGGAAATTCGAAATAAGACACTTTTGAGTGTCCCCTTCAAAAGAATGGCCCAAGGCATCCCAGGCCTGCTGGGCTTTACCAACAGAATCAACCAATAAATCAACTACCAAGTACTTATTAAGCACCTTCTATGGCAGAGGTTCCCAAACTTATTGGACCTACCTCTCCCTTTAAAAAAATTACTTAATGCCCCTCTGGAAATCTACTTTCTTTGACCCTTTAGTGTTTTTTTTTAAATGTGTGTCATTTCAAAAAATATGAAATGTATTTTTTAAGTGACATATCTTACATTTAATAATTTATTGTAAATTTGTGGGTTTTTTCCTGCATTGAAATTTTGATCATGCAATATTACATCATGTAACCCATATAGTACTGTATTGTAAACAAGTCATTAGGTGCATGTTAAACTTCCCAACAATGCTCTATTGGAATCACTTACCTATGAACACTTGCTTGTTAAGACCTGTTGGTGGACTTGACCACTGATTGGTTATAACTTGCATTTTGTGTGTTTATTTGAAAGGTAATGTAATCATTATGACTTTAACCCTGTTACCCAATAGATGAAACATGTATGAATGGTTTTTCAGAATATTTTTATCTTCTTTCCTTATGCTTCCACTGCCCCCATGTTTTTATTCAATGCCCCCCAATTGCATTCAAGGCTACCACTGCCCCCCTGGATTGTTCCAGCACCCTCCAGGGGTGGTATTATCTACTTTGGGAACCTCTGCTTGGGATAGGCACTGTACTAGGTCCTGGGGATAAAAATATAGTGACTAAAACAACACCTGCTTGAAAAGAGTTTGCGGTTGAATGGGGGAGCTTACAGCACAATCAGCCCCTACCTGTCAGTCCCTGTATCTTCCTCAGTCCCCATAGCTGAGGATTGAGAGTACCCACAAGGAGACTCAGCATCCAAGCCAAGAAGAGTTCTTCCCCCATAGCTCATGTTGAAGACAGTGATAAGTGGCATTGCCAATGGTTTTCATTCACAATGATCTTTTCTCAGGTTCTGCAGTAACTACACTCATCCCAGCAACATCTGTCTCCCTCACCATTTGCCAGCACCACAGGTAAAAACCATCAGCACCTATGGCTATTTCTGGGATAGTACTAAATGTGAGACTAGAAGATGGGAAGTACAAAACAAGGTGGCATTTAGGATTGGGAGATGTCCCATCAAATGGCCATCACTGGGACTCAGAATGCTGCGTTTCTTTCCCAGGAAGGAGTAAGACACTAGTAGCTGGGTGTTTTTTAGGTGTGCTGACCAATGTGCCCTAGTTTCAGGTATGACGACTTGTCTCCTTCTCTTTCTACAGCCCATGGCCACAGCCTGGAGGCATTCACCTCGAATTTCACCATCAATAACCTGATCTACACTGCAGAAAATGGAGCACCCAGACTCCAGTGCATTCACTACCACTGACAGGATCCTACAGCATCTGGTGAGATGACCCCACCACCTGCCTCCTTTCCTGCCTGTGCCATTGTATTCTGCATACCTTTGATTCCAGCTACTGCCTTAGCCAGGAACTGATTCAGCTTCCCCTTCCTTTTCCAGCTTGGCCACTTATTCCAGAACAGCAGCATTGGCCCCACCTATTCTGGATGCAAGCTGATATTCCCGAGGTGAGAACCAGGAAAATTCACAGTTGAGCAATTGATTGAGAGTGTATCCTCCTGGCCTCCAGTATCAGAGATTTCCTAATGGGCTGTTTCTAAACCGGGGCTCATGGGATACAAGCACAATAGCAGAGCTCTCCATATACTGACCTTCTACTATACCTTCTCCATGTTTAAATTCCCAAACTGCTTTATCTCCATTCATCTGGTCCATGGGTTCTCAGGAAAATAAATTCCCTTTTAAGTCATAACTTAGGACAAATGCCTATATATCAAGATAGTTCTCCTTAGTGGGAATTTTTGCTTCTTCAACAATCTTATCCCAGAAGGTAAGTAGTATCCATCAGACATCCTGGAAGGTCTCTGTTAATCCTATCATGTCATGTCACAGGCAGCCCTCTCATATTACTTTCATTGTCCCTCTATCTGAGCGCTCCTCAGGCTAATCTCTTAGCACCAGTCACTAGAGCTTCCACCAATATTTCCTTCCCCAGACCTATGAAAGATGGATTAGCAACTGGAGTGGATGCCTTGTGCACCTACCAGAAAGACCCTAACAGACCTGTCCTGGACAGAGAAAGGCTTTACGGGGACCTGAGGAACCAGACGTACGGCATCTCCATGCTAGGCCCCTACTCCCTTGCTAAGGACAGTCTCTATCTCAATGGTAAGCAGCCTCACAGTGGCCACTGCATCTGCCCCCCTTTCTCTTCTGCTATAATCTCAGTATTAGCCTCTTTTCCTGTCTTTCTTATTTTCATTCAATCCCTAACCTATTCTAGAACCATTTCTTCTCCATCCCTTGTTGAGATATTTGCACAAGATTAACTCTCCCCATAGCACTTAACTGGGGAAATGGTTCCTAATGGGTCCTGGTTTGTTGTTACTTGTGGCAGCCTCACAGTCCCAGTCAATACTTTTATTTTTAAACATAAATTGGCATGATTATCTTTTGTTTTTTATCTTTTGTTTTTACATCACCTACATTTCTCAATAAATCCTCTCACCTTCCAGAGAGCCATTTCTTACAACAAAGAATGGGAGGGGCAACAATTTAGCAAAACTAACCAAAATAATGAAAAGTTAGACATTATACATCGTGTTCCACATCCCTAGCTTTCCACTTCTGTAAATAAATGGATGAAAGTGCCTTCTCCTATCTATTCTTTGGGTCATTACAATTTTGCAGCATTAAGCTTCAATTGTTTTGTTATGTTCAGGAGTTTTAGCATTGACTTTGATGGAGATGTTTTTTTTTTCAGAGTCCAGACTTGTGTTTTTATTAGTAGAGAGTGGCTCCCAATGAGTAAACTCTTTCCAGTGCAGATGGGCAACTCATCTGTGACCTAAAGTCTTATAGAATTGGCTGAAGCATTCTGAGGTTGATACCCATAGTGATATAGCTAATGTATGTCAGAGTTCTGTACTTGAGTTCAGGTCTTCCTGACTCCATGTCTGACCCACTACCCACTACACCATGCTGTCTTTCATAGCTTGAGACATAGTGTCAAATGTAGAAATGAATGAATCTGGAAAGGATAGCTTGCTGATGTATTAGACAGACCAGTGTCCAACAAAACCTCAGTACACACAAATGATTGATAAGGACTAGCAAGGTAAAATTTATTAAAAATAAGCATGAAGTTCTTCAGTTAAGCTTAAGAAATCTAATCCCATAAATGCAAGATGGAGTAGACATGGCTAGACAAGTATTTCATGCAAAGAAGACCTGGGGGTCTTAGTGGACTGCAAGCTCAATTGGAGGAAGTCCTAAAACCATGTGAGATGTTAGCCTTCATAGAGATATATCATATCTAGAAGGAGGAATATGATAGTTCTGCTGTCCCCTAATGTCCCCTCATCTGATATATTGTGTCCAGTTTTAGGGCCACATTTTGGAGCACTGACAAGATGAAGCATGCCCAAAAGAGGATGAATAAGATGAGGAGGGAACTTGATACCATGTAATAGGAAGATTGAGAAAACAGATTTTTCTAAGTATAAAGGAAGAATTTCCTAAAAAGCAAATTATTATTATTATCAATTTAATATAGCACTTTAAATTTGCGAAGTACTTTACAAGTATTATCCCATTTGATCCTCAAAACAACTCTGGGCAGACAGGTGTTATTATTATCACCCTCATTTTATAGAGGAGGTAGCTGATGTTCCAGGGCCCTGGCCAGGGGAGGGGAAGGTTGAGAGAGAAAGGGCTCCACTCCAGGCTTTCCTTGTCCTCAGTGTGCTGAATACTTATTAGAAGCCAAAAGACTGAGGAGGAAAGACTAGGGCCAAAGCAGGATGGCCAATCAGAGTGTTTGCTCCCTGTTGTGTTTCCAAAGACCAAGGCATAGCAAGAGTGTGTTCATTGGAGCACCTAGGCTCAAGCCCCCGAAGGCTCTACCCCAAATTCCCTCTGCCAACCCACCCCAAGCTGTAAGTTTCCTTTTTCTGTCCCCAGGACCGGCCCTCATGTCAAAGAGCTGGGGGAGCATAGGGAAATTCCCCTCTCTTCCCCTTCAAGCAGCACATGTTCCAGGTGCCAGGAGGCCTCAGATTGAGTCATCTGGACTCAGCTGTTCTCCCCACTTTCAGCTTCTCTGATGATCTCTCTTCCTTCTCTGGTTGGGTAGTGTGCTCCTTCCCTTCATTATCCAATCCTTTGTTTTCCATGTTATGATGAACACCTTCCAGTCCAACCCTTTCCCGGTAAGTATTTAAGCATTTGGATTCCCTTTGAGTTCTAGATTATATTGGAATCTTGAGTCTGGTTCCCCTGGATAAAGGTCCCATTATGCCTCTATGAAATAGTTGTGACTTGTACTATAGTACTTGACTCTGTGGCCCACTGAGGCACCACAAGAAAGGTATTCCTGCAGTGGAATGGCTACATGTAGAAGTAGTGAGTTCCTCATCACTTGGAGATCTTCAAATGGATGCTCTGTGACCACTTGTCAGGGATGTTCTGTGGCATAGGTGCCCTCTGAGGGTGCCTTCAACTCTAAGTCCAATGATTTTGGAAGGGAAAAGCCTAAGAGACCCAGAATCATCACTCCTACTCCAGAATTCCTCTCCTTTAGGTTAGATAATGATTACTAGTGAAGCTGTCCAAATAGGGAGATTGAGAAGACAAACAGGTTACAAATCTCTGGAAGAGGGTATTGAGATGGGGATCTCACATCATGGGTTGCCATGAAGTATGGAATTCCCTCTTCCTTCTCCCTACATATGTATAAAAGATTCACTCACAGTACACCTTATCTGATGATCATGTGACAGGATCCTATTTTAGGGCAGCCATCAGAGAAATTTGATTACATCCATTCAATCATCTATTGAGTACACACTTTAGGCACCACTTAGGTTCAGGGCCCTGGACTATACACATGTGGCCACAGTCAACTTCACATTCACATTCATTGTGCTTTCCAGTGTCCAACCATGGTTTCTAATGGCATTCCTTTCCACAGCTCTAGGGTCAGGGACTGCATCCTTATCTGCAACCTCTCTGGAGCCCACAAAGCCTGGAGGCTCCTCAGGTAGGAACGGGGTGATTTCAGTACCCTGGAGAGCTACCACGGGGCCATAACTAGTTGCTGGGGAAAGACTGTAGTACCTAAAAGATGGGAAAGTCTCAGGTTTTTTAAAACGTCTTCACTCTAAGAAATAGTCATTTGCCAGGGGGAGGAAAGTCAGGATGTGTGGCTTGGGGTGTGTCATCTTGGGTCCCATGTCCCAGTGACCGGACAAGATTTTGATTTTTTGGTGATTTAACAACCAGAAAAATCTCTGTGGGGGCCAGGAATGAGTTCACTTGTCCCACCAGAAAGCTGAGGATAGTGAAGGACCAGGATATCCCATATAGGAAGCTTCCCCAGTAGAAGTGTGTCATTCAGATCACTGTTCTCTCTTACTGTGACTGAAACTCCCCCCTCATAGCTCAATCCGTATCTAGAGAGTGTAACATTTCAAGCTAAGCTCATTGAGCCATTTCCCCCTTTGAAGTTCATAGCCCATTCCCCTTATAATGGCACCCAGACAGTGATGTTTCGATGCTTTTCCACCCCAATAACTTTTCAGCTCCTGCATCAACTGCATTTACCCCAGAAGCATCTCTCGTTCCTTCCCTCACCACAGGTACAAATGATCTGCATCTATTATTCATTCCAGGAAAGTCTAATTGGGAATGAAATTTGAAAATTGGAGATGAAGAAAAAGGGGAACTCAGGGCAGGGTGGAATGGGAGACGTACCCTCATGGGGACCCTGGTGACACCGGGATGTTGAGTGTTCCTTCCAGAAAGGGAGAGCTCAACAGCTGGGTGCCTCTGAGTGTGCTGATGCACCCAAACTTCAGACATGGAGGATTCTTTCTGTTCTCCACTGCAGCCACTGGCCACAGCCTGGAAGCTTTCACACTGAACTTCACCACCACCAACCTGCTCTACACAACAGATGTGGAAAACACTGGTTCCAGTAAATTCAGCACCACAGAGAAAATGCTGCAGCACCTGGTGAGACGCAATCTACCACACATACCCAAATCCTTTATTCTCTACCTGTAAGATTTTCTTCTGCATGTCTTAGACTATAGGCCTTGCTTAGAGACAGAAGCTTACTTCCCTTAGGAAGCATCTACATGGTTTGTTGGATAATAGCTAGTATTTATATAGCACCTTAAAGTTTTCACAGCATTGTACATAAGTCATTTCATTTGCTCCTCACAATAGCCCTAAGAGGTAAGTGCTATTATCACCTCTATTTTACAGATGAGGTAGTTGAGGCAGACAGATGTTAAATGACTTGCCCAGGGCCACCCAGCTAATAAGTTTCTGAGGCTGCATTTGAACTCAGGTCTTCCTGACTCCAGGTTCTAGCCTCTACCCACAGGAACACCTAGCTGCTTCAGTCTTAATAGAGTGTCCGACTTTGAGTCAGGTAGAACCAAGTTCAAATGCCACCTTAGATACTTAAAAGATGTGTGACCTTGGGCGGGTCACTTGCTTTCTCTCAGATAGCACCTACTTCATAGGGCTATTGCAGGGAACAAATGAGATAAAATGTGGAGTGCTTTTTAAACCTTAAAATGTTAGAGAAGTGTTCCCTCTAATTATTATTTCCCTCTCTTTCCTTTACCACCTCAAACTCCTGTTCAGGAATAGCAGCACTGGCTCCCTCTAGTCTGAATGCAGAGTGACATCTTTGAGGTGAGATCCCATAATCTGAGGGTTGTTTTGATGAGGGCATGCATTCTCAGTTCCCAGTCACACAGCTCAGGTTAAAGCTGAACAAACAGCAGAGGCAACCCCGCCCCATGCTTCTTCCATGTTCAGATTCCCCAAACTGCTTCATTTCTACCACTCTGGTTTGGATTCTTGGAACAGAGATTGCCCTTATAAGTCATGATTTAGAACAACTTCGCTGATGTCAGGCTCTCTTTAATGAAGATCTGTGATTGCTCAATGGTCCTACCCACATGGTAGATGTGGAAGCTCATCAGTCTTCCCAGGGTCACTTTCACCTTTTGCCGTAGTGACGCACACATCTCAATTTCATTGTCCCCATACCTGTGATACCCACTAGATGTCTCTGTAGCCGTCTCAGGGGTCTAGATCAACATTTTCTTTCTCAGCTGTAAGAAGCAACAGGAATGAATGCTGTGTGCCTCCACTGGAGAGAACCCAGTGTCCTCTTTCTGGACAGAGAGAGGGTTTATTGTGAGCTGAGCAAACTGAGAAATGGAATCACCAGACTTGGCCCCTACATCTTGGATAAGAACAGTCTCTACGTCAATGGTGAGCAGCCTGTCTCTCCCCAGTCCATCTTTGTATAATCCTAGTACTAACCTCTTTTCCTATTGTCCTCAATTTATTCAGTCCCTCGCCTCCCCTTGAACCTTTTCTTCTCATTCTTCCTTTGTTTAGCCAACTACATAAGAAAGACCCTATTCATACCTTTTTCCCTAAGGTCCCATTCCTTCTTGGTTGATATTACCTAGTGGCAGCTATGGAGCTTATCAGAAATATGATTTCCCTTCTCAGTTACTCCAAAGAATAAGATCTCTAATATGAATAGGTTTCTATTTTGTGGGATTATTAGCTGCTCAACACTCCTACCCACGCAATCAATACACCACTGTCACATACCATTTTCACAAAAACTCGAGCAAATCAATTTCACCTTCTCTGAACTTGGAGGTTCCCTTCCCCATCAGGCTCTCTGGCATCCAATCTAGTACCACACATAGTATGTCAGAGGCAGGTCTTATATACATATCTATGGGCAGCTAGGTGGTGCAGTGGATAGAGCACCACGCCTGGACTCAGGAAGACTCATCTTCTTGAGTTTAAATCTGGTCTCAGACACTCACTAGCTGTGTCATCCTGAGCAAGTCACTTAACTGTGTATGATTCAGTTTTCTCATCTGTCAAATGAGCTGGAGAAAGAAATGGCAAACCACTCCAGTATCTTTGCCAAGAAAACCCCAAATGGGTCATGACGAGTTGGACATAACTGAAACAATTGAATAACAACAAAATATATCCATACACATGTATATGCATATGTACATATGTATATAGACACACAGTGTATTAAAGGCAGGTCATATACATGCATAAATATAATACACACATACATAAATATACATATATATCCATAAATGTGTATATACATATATATACCCACAAAATAATTATAAACTTACATGGGGAAGGTACTAGACAGACTTTATGCAGAAAGGGCATTTAATCTGAGTCATAAAGGAAATTAAGGATTCTAAAAGGCAGAGGGAAGGCAGGAGTGCATTCCAGAGGAGCAGAAGCTAAATTATCTTTTGCTGGTAATGCTGTATAGAATTCCTTCTCAGGTATGAACTAGAGATATAGTAGGTTCTCCCAGTCCTAAGTTTCTAGGGAGAGAAATTGTGGAGACCTCTCATTCAATTTCAGTCTATCTCTATTCTTGGCATCCTGAAGCTTCCCAGCAGGTTAAGAGGCTGGGAAAAGAACCTTGGGGATAAGCCAGGACAGGAAGTCAGAAAATTTGCTCCCTTGGATTCAAAAGACTAGGGAAGCTCAAGGATGGATTGATTTGAACACTAATTCTATATGACCCCCCAGTTTTCCTCAAAATTACAAATACTTTCTTTTCTCTAATCTTCATGGCAGAGACCCCAAGAGTAAATAAATAAAAGAATTTTCATCTCCCCTTCCCCAAAGATCAGATCTCCCCTAGAAGCATGAAGTAAGCATATAGTCCACAGTATGCCCATACCTCTCAAATTGAGTTACTGGGGAGCTCTCTTACTTTCCTTCCGGAGTCTTGTGATGCCCTTACTCACCTGTCTTTTGGTTTCTAGGTTATAATGAGCATGATGCAGCCCTGCCTGCTACCAGTAAGTAAGGGGGCATCTAAGTCCCCTTTGGGTCCTTATCCTTGTTCTCCCATGACACTGGAAGTTGGGATTTGATTGCACAATATTAAACAATTGTGGCTTCGCTAGTCCCTTCCCTTAAAACCCATTCAGGTATCTTGAGGGAGGAAAAGTCCTAGAGGGGGAAATATATAATGAGTTCCCATCCCTGAAGGTTTTGAGCACAGATATGATGGCTGTTTGTCAGGGACATTGCAGAGTGAATTTTTTTTAACAAGATGGCCTTTGAGGGCCTTTTAAGCTCTGAGATTCTGTGAGAAGAAGGTGCCTCCCTCTCCTCAAAGAGGAGGAAAGGCATCCTAGATTGTTCCAACCTTTCCTGACTTGGAGCTATGGGCTCACCCTATAAGATCCCCCAATTTCTCGGTCAGAATTTGACTGGTGGTGACTCGCCAAGCTGTTCCCACAAGGACACTGGAGAACAGGTGGCGGGGGATTCATAAGTCCACAGGTGAACCTCAGCTCTGTGAGAAAGTGGTGAGAGGGGAGCCTTGATTTCTACTTACTAGTCCCTAAGCTAGCCGCCAGTGTAGCCAGAATGGCACAGTGACTCATTTATTGAATGATTATTAAAGCCCTCATTCCCCTAAATGGAGGCTGAGGGAGTGCTATGTTGGTGCTCTGATGACTACAGCCTTGATGAGTTCTCCATCAGTGAGTAGCCACAGTCCGACCGTCTCTAATGACACTTCTTTCTGCAATTTCTGGGTTAGACAATGCGTCAACATTTGCAACTCTCCATGGCTCCACACGAAAGGGAACCTCCACAGGTAGGACTGCGGCCTCTTCAGCACCTTGGAGAGTGATTGCTACCACCCCTCCCCAACATCATTGCCCTGGCACAACCCAACGAGAGTAAACAACTGCTAGGACTTTTAAATTTTCTAATTGTTCAGAGACATATTCACCTGTCAAGGCAGGGGCAATGGAAGCTAGGGCCATGTGACTTGTCATGTTATCTTGCAGTCCTGTGTCACGGGGACTGAGCAGAATTTTATTCTCTGTCAGTTAATTCAGTTCAGCCTAGGAAGCATTATTCATCATCTGCTATGTGCCAGGCACTGTTCTGGGCACTCAGGATTCAAAGCCAAGGAAAGAAAGAAAGAAGTTGAGCTCTCCAGCAACTCGTTCTCTCTACAGGCAAACAGATTAAATATGTATGAAATACAGACAGAGTGAAAACAAAGGTATTTCAAGGGGATAGAAGAAGAGAGAGAACAAACTAAGTTTGGGAAGGCCTCAGGGCTATGTTTTGAAAGAGGCTAAGGACTCGGTGAGGTAGAAGTAAAGAGTTAAGAGAACATCTAGTCAGAACAATATCTTTGGGAACTTGTCATGAGACCTTGTATCCCTCTCTAAAGGTGAAGAAAGTAGCAGCCCAGAACATCTCAGGCAGGAAGCCCCAAACCTGACAGTCTTCAGTAACAAAGACTTTTCTCCCCAGGCCCTGTTCCCTCCTACAGTGCTTGACTCTCACCTTCCACTTCTCTGGGTTGAGCTCCCACCCAGTGGCACTGCCTTTCACCCTGTTGTCATGTGCCTTGCCTATGCCAATCACATTCTGATCTTGGCAATGCTTTTTATTCATCAGGGTTTCTTTTTTCCATCAGCTCCTGTGCAGACCACACATGAGCCATCATGGCTCCATTCTCTGGCTCCACTATCATTCTCCAGCACTACAGGTAGAGAGCACCTGCATCTCTGATTCATTTCCTGGAGTGTCTTGCTGTCTTTAGAGAAGAAATGAGGGGTTGGGAAGCCAGGAAAAGGGGAATTAGGGAAGGGGAGAGGTCCCCTAACAAAGGGCATCAGTGGGGCCAGGAGGCAGAATTTTCCTCCCAGAAAGGAATAAAGACAGAATCCACAGGCTATCCCCACTTATGCCCACTGGTGTTCTACAGGCTCCAATATGAAATTTCTCTCCCTCTTCTATTACAGCTGATGGCCAGAGCCTGGAGTCCTTCACACTGAACTTCACCCTCACTAACCTAATGTACACAGAAGACATGGGGCCCCTGGGTCCATCAAATTCAACCGAACAGAGATAATCCTGCAGAACCTGGTGAGCCTCCCCAATTCCCGCCCCAGGTCCCACCTGTACAGCTGTGCCTTTCCCTTTCCTGGGCTTCTTACCTGCCTAGTACTGAGCACATTGACCTCCTCTTTTCTTTTCCAGCTCAGTTGCTTGTTCAAGAGAAGCAGCATTGGCAACTTCTACACCGGGTGCAAAGTGGCCTCCCTGAGGTGAGACTCCAGAGGCTATAGAATGAGAATTGGAATGTGTCCCTTGACCCCTCAGGGGCACATAAAACCCCCTGGGCTCTCCACTGAGGTGGCTTCTTCACATTCAAGTGTCTTGAGCTCTATTTTCAAATTCCCAGATTGCTTTATCCCTGTACCTTTTGTGCATGGTTTATCAGAAATGTGATTTCCCTTCTCAGTAACTCCTTAGAACAAGATCTCTATTATAAATAGGTTTTTATTTTGTGAGCTTATTAGCTGCTCAACACTCCTACCCACACAATCATCAACCATTTTCACAAAAACTCAGGTAAATCAATTTCACCCTCCATGCACTGGGTGGTCCCCCCATCAGGCTCTCCAGCACCAACCTAGTACTATGTCTCTTATCAATGTGTCTTTTCCTAGACCAAAGAAAGATGGCTTAGCAACAGCTGTGGATGCCGTGTGCACTCATTGGAGAGACCCTACTAAATCAATTCCAGACAGAGAGACAGTCTACTAGGAAGTGAGCAAGCAGACACGTGGCATCAGCAGGCTGGGCCCATACACCCTGGATAAGAACAGTCTCTACCTCAATGGTGACTAACCAATCAATAAACAGTAATCATTAAGCAACTGCTATGTGCCAGATACAGTGCTAGGACCTGGGGATACAAACACAAAAAAAAATAATTCCTACTTATGAGAAGCTTACATTCCAGTGGGAGAGAACAGGGACATATGTAAACATGCAGCTTAAATATAAAGTTAATACATGCAAATATATAGAAAATAGTTTGGGAGGGAAAGCTCTAGCAGTGGTATTCAGGAAAGACCTCATGCAAAAGATGGTGATTGAGCTGGGTCTTAAATGAAAGGAGGGACTCTAAAGTAGAGGTAAGGAGGGAATATATTCCAGGCCTGGAGGATGTCCAGAGGAAAGACATGAAGACAGGAGATGGAATGTTGTATGAGGAAAAGAAAGAAAGTAGCTTGGCAAGATTGCAGGCTACAAGAGGGGGTGGAAAGAGAGGTTGGAGCCAAATTAGAAAGAGCTCTAAAAGCTAAACAGTGCTAGTCCCAGAGAATAAAATAGGCAATTGGGAGTGTCACTGCAGTTGACTGAGCATGGTCAGATCTAGGTTTAAAAAAAATTCCTTTAGCAGCAGAGAATACAATGGACTGAATTAGGGAGAAACCCAAGGAAGTGAGACCAATTAGGAGGCCTTTGCAATAATCTAAGTGAGAGGGCATGAACGATGGTGGCCGTTGTGTGACTAGAGGGATGAGGTTAGTTGAAAATCACGAAAGTAGAAAACAGAAGACTTGGAAACTGATGTGGGGCAAGGAAAGTGGAGGAGGCCAGGATAATGCAGAAGTTACAAACCTGGAGAATGGAAGGATGGTGGTTCCTTTGATGGAAACAGGGAAATTTGAAAGAGCAACACTTTGGATCAGTGCTCATTTTCTACCTTGTCTCCTGTCATAGTCCCAGAATTAGCATT
>NW_027556214.1:0-17083 GCF_003287225.1 Phascolarctos cinereus | reverse complement strand
TCAATTTATTGCCCACACACTGTTCTGGGTCAAAGTTCCAGGGCACAGAGGAGCTCTTGGGGCTGGTCACAAGAGAGCAGGGGTCCTGGTCACAGTTCCAGGGCCAAGAGGAGTACTGGCACTTTTGGCTGCAGGAGACCAGTGACCTTTTCTTGCTAGAGACCAGAACACAGACCAGGAGAGCAGTGACCATGCCTCTCTCAGAATCACACCACCTTGGAAGCACCAAAAAACTTGCAGACCCCCAGAACTACCTCTGAAAATGTCAGCATGAAAAAGCCTAAAGCTTGGCACAGTGCCTCGCCACCCCAAGGTGAGCAGAACCCAACTTTCACATCAAGTTCAAAGTCAAGAAACAGTCTACAAAGATGAGCAAACCACACACACACACACACACACACACACACACACACACACACAACAGAATTTGACCATTAAAAGTTAATATGGTGACAGGGAAAACCTAGACATAAACTCAGAAGAAGAGAACAATTTAAAAATAGCTACTAAAAAAACTCGAAGAAAAGTGCAAATTGTATGGAAACAAACAAGAGGTCCTAGAAGACTCAAAGAAAGTGATGAGTAGAAGAGGAAAAATTGGGAAAAGAAATGAGAGTAATGCAAGAAAATTATGAAAAGAGAATTAACAGATTAGTAAAAGAGGCACAAAAAATACTAAAAAAAAATACTTTCTAAAACAGAATTGTCCTAATAGTAAAAGAGGCATAAAAACTTACTGAAGAAAAGAACTCCTTAAAAAGCAGAATTGGCCAAAATGGAAAAAGTGGTTCAAAATCTCACTGAAGAAAATAATTGCTTAAAAATGAGACTTGGGGAGCAGCTAGGTGGTGCAGTGGATAGAGCACCAGCCCTGAAGTCAGGAGGAACTGAGTTCACATCCAGCCTCAGACCAAACACTTGACCCTTGCTAGCTGTGTGACCCTGGGCAAGTCACTTAAACCCCAATTGCCTTAAAAAATCCCCCAAATCCCCAAGAAATTAGACATGGGAAAGTCAAAGCTAATGACTCTATAAGATAGTAAGAAATAATAAAACAAAGTCAAAACCATGAAAAAATGGAAGAAAATACGAAATATCTTATCAGAAAAACCTGGAAAATAGATTGTGAGAGAGAATTTAAGAATCATTGGACCGCCTGAAAGCCATAATGAAAGAAAGAGCCCATGGCAAAGAATTGGAAATTGAGGGGATGTCCATCAATTGGGGAATGACTGAACAAGTTGTGGTATATGAATATAATGGAAAATTATTGTTCCATAAGAAATGGTGAGCAGGTGGACTGCAGAAAAACCTGGCATGACTTGCATGAACTGATGTTCAGTGAAGTAAGCAGAACCAGGAGAACACTGTACAGAGTAACAGCAGCATTGTGGGATGACCAGCTTTGTTACACTCAGCTCTTCTGAGCAATGCAATGATCTAAGACAATTCCAAAAGACTCGTGATGGAAAATGTTATCCACATCCAGAGAAAGAACTAAGGAATCTGAATGCAGATTGAAGCATACTATTTTCACTTTTTTGTTGTTATTGTTTTTTATCTTTCTCATGGTTTTCCCCTTTTGTTCTGATTCTTCTTTCACAACATAACGAATGTGAAAGTATGTTTAATATGACATGTATACTCTATATCAGATTGCATGCTGTCTTGCGGAAAAGGGAGTGGAGGGAGGGAGGAGAAATTTAGAACTCAAAATCTTATAAAAGCAAATGTTGAAAACTAAAAATAAATGAATAAATAAATGGATTTTTAAAAAGACTATAAAGCTAAAAATATTTTGTTCAGATATTATATTTTGAGATACCATATCAGATATCATATTTCTCATATCACATCAGAATAACATATCAGATATCATATTTCAAGAAATTATCAAGGAAAACCACCCTCATATCTTAGATCCAGAGGGCAAAAGAGAAATTGATCACCTCCCGAGAAAGATCCCAAAATGAAAACTCCCAGGAATATTATAGCCAAACCCCAGAGCTCCCAGGTCAAAGAGAAAGTGCTTCAAGCAGCAAGAAAGGGACCATTCAAATATCACGGAGCCATAATCAGTACCACACAAGATTTAGTGGCTTTCACGTTAAAGGAGCAGAGGGCTTGGAAAATTATATTCTACAAGGTAAAGGAGCTAGGATTCCAACCAAGAATCACCTACCCAGAAAAACTGAGTATAATCCTGGGGGGTGGGGGTGGAAATGGATATTCAATGAAATAGAGGACTTTCAAGCATTCCTGATGAAAAGGGCAGAGCTGAATAGAAAATTTGACATTCCAACAAACAACTCAAGAGAAGCATAAAAAGGTAAACATGAAAGAGTAATCATTAGGGACTCAACAAAGTTAAACTCTTTGCATCCTTATATGGCAAGATGATAGATGTAACTCCTAAGAACTTTATCATTATCAGGGCACTTAAAAGGAGTTTACATAGACAGAGGGCATGGATATGAGTCAATTATCCTGAATGATCTCTAAAAAAAGGTGAAAGGGAGAGAAAAAGGAGAGGGTCCAGTGGGAGAAGGAGGAAAGGAGAGAGACAATAGAGAATTTTTTTTCACATACAAGAGGCATTCAAGGAAGAGGGATTTTTTTGTTTCGTTTTAGCAATTGGGGTTAAGTGACTTGCCCAGGGTCACACAGCTAGTAAGTGTCAAGTGTTTGGTCTGAGGCCAGATTGGAACTCAGGTCCTCCTGACTTCAGGGCTGGTGCTCTATCCACTGTATCACTTCACTGCCCCTCAAGGAAGAGTTTTTACAAAGGAGGGGGAAATGGTTGGGGCACGCAATGCTTAAATCTCATTTTTATCAGAATTGGTTCAAAAAAGAAAGACTATATATACACACTCAGTTGTATTTACAAGTGTCATGTATCCAATAGGGAAGTAGGAGGGGATAAGGAAGGGGTGGTGGAGGTGATAAATGGGAGGTACCATAAAGGGAGGCAGTAATTAGAAGCAAAATAGACTTTTGAGGAGGGACAGTAGAAAGAGAGAGAGAGAGAGAGAGAGAGAGAGAGAGAGAGAGAGAGAGAGAGAGAGAGAGAGAGAAGAGAATGGAATGGAAGGAAATAACAGTTAGTGATCATTACTGTGAATGTGAATGGGATGAGCTCACCCATAAAATGAAAACAGATAGCAGAATAGATTAGAAATCAGGATTCAACAATATGTTATTTACAAGACACACTTGAAACAGAAAGACACACAAAGGAAAAATAAAGGGATGCAGCCAAATATGCTTGAGCTCAAGTAAAAAAGGCATGGGTAGCAATCTTGATCTCAGACAGTGCAAAAACAAAAATAGACCTAATTAAAAGAGATAAGTGGGAAAGTACATTTTGCTAAAAGGTACCATAGGCAAGGAAGTAATATAAAAAAAATTACAGCAAGTTTCAAGTGTCTCTTGTAAATAACATTTCTTGAATATATACTGAGTATAGAATTAAGTCAAAATTTTAAAAAATGAGAGCCATTCCTCAATTGATAAATGGTCAAAGAATATTAACAGGCAGTTTTCAGAAAAAGAAATCAAAGCTCTCTGTAGTCATGAAAAAAATGTTCAAATCTCTATTGATTAGAGAAAGGCAAATTAAAACAACTCTGAAGTACCACCTCACATCTATCAGAAATGACAAATTTTGGAGGAGATGAGACAAAAATAGGTACATTAATGAATTGTTGGTAGAGTTGGGAACTGCTCCAACTATTCTGAAAAACAATTTGAAACCATACTAAAGGACTATAAAATAGTGCCTACCCTTTCACCCAGCAATACCACAACTAGGTCTGTATCCCAAAGTGATCAAAGTAGAAGTAAAAGGACTTATATGTACAAAAATGTTTACAGCAGCTCTTTTTGTGGAGGCAAAGAATTGGAAATTGAGGGGATGCCCATCAATTTCAGAATGGCTGAACAAATTGTGGCATTTAGCTGTGATGGAATACTATTGTGCTATGGGAAATGATGAGGGGGAATGGTTTCAGAAAAACATGGCAACACCTATATGAGCTCATGAACGTGAAGTGAGAAGAACCGGTGAGATCGCTGTGCCTAGGACTAAATTTAGGCTTGGTAGAAGAAAAATCTCCCTAACCACCACAGATCTTCCAAAGTAGAATGGGCTGCCTTGGGAAGAGAGCGGCTCCTCTCCCTAGAGATCCACCAGCAAAGACTAGTTGACTGCTTGTGGGTCAACACATAGTATAATATAGTCTGGAGGACTATGCTGCCTTGTTGGTGTACTGGATGGAACGCTGGGCCCAGAGTCAGGAAGAACTAAGTTCAAATCTGGCCTCAGTTGGGACCCTGTGCAAGTCGATTAACCTCAGTTTCCCCAATTGTAAAATGATGGTAATAAAAGCACCGACCTTGAAGGGTTATTGTGAAGTAATATTTGCAAAAAGGGCTTAGCATCGTATCTAACACATAGTAGAGACTTTATAAGTGCTCATTCCCTTCCCTACTTGTTGAGTAAGGACAGCTGGGTGGTACAGTGGATAGAGTGCTGGGCATGGAGTGAGGAAGACCTGAATTCAAATCCGGCCTCAGGAACTTACTAGTTGTGTGACCCTGGGCAAGTCACTCAACCTGTTTCTCATTTCCTCATCTATAAAATGAGCTGGAGAAGGACATGAGAAACCACTCGAGTATCTTTCCCAAGAAAATCCCAAATGGGGTCACAGAGAGTCAGACATGACTGAAAATGACTTCACAACAGCAACTTGTTAAGTTATATTGTAAAGCAAATTCTTGTCCAAGTATGGATTACACAAAGTGGCCTCAGAGAGCTCTTCCAACTTTAGTTGGGTCATTCAGAGGACTAAGATGGGGGTAGATTTGAGAGTTGGGATTGGTGTGGAGCTTTGGATTGTGGCTGGCATTGAAGTTTGGGTTGAAAATTAGAGGTAAGATGTGGGTGATGAGATTAGGGCTGGGGTTGAGGTTGGCATAAAGGCTGGCCTTGATATTGAATATGACAGTTAGGATTGGATTGGGGATGAAAAAGGAAAGTAGAAAAGGCAATCCACATCTGAAATTGAACCACTGGGGAGAAGGATTATTTTTTAAATTTGAAAGTCACTTCAACTTTGCAAAGAAGATTACATCTATCTCTTCCAGTGTTTGCCCAATTAGTGGGAGGGTGTAATCATTACCCTTGGCTGGCTTCTACTTACAACCACATGCAGACATTTTTATGAATACGTCCTAGGTTCTGTGGTCTCAAGTGAAAGGTTAGTGGAGAGAGAACCAAATTCAAAACCTCTCCATACCATATTGATCTGCCTGAAAGATCAGAGTTGACTTTAAGGTTTAAATCCTGTTTCTCCAGAGTAGCAAACCATTTCAAAGGAAATCAGAAGAGGAAAACTCATTCTCACACAGCAATAAATACTGGGGCTGAAATCAGGTCAATTCAGTTCAACAGATCTTTCATAAGCACCTCCTATGACATGTGTAGAAAGCACTCTATCAGGCTCTCTTTGTATAATGAATGGCCTTGTCCCCAAGAGGAAGGAAAATCTTAGGGTTACTTTTTGACCAAGACCAGCTTCTGCCTTTCCCCTAGTTTATTATCTATCAGGGGATAATGGCTAATACCCAGATAACTAGGGAACAGGGACTGAACTCATTAGAAGGTGAACTCCTTTTGGGCATTTTCTTTTTATCCCCCATTCTTAGCACGGTGACTGGTATAATATAACACATACTTGACTGACTGATTTCATTGATCTAGGGAACTCGCATAAAAGGAAACTTCCTCTAGAAATGTAGGCCCACCTGCTCTGAGATAGAGTTATCGGGACAGCTGAGAAATAAAATAACGCTTCCAGGGTCACATAGCAATTAGTGTGTGTCAGAGGTGGGATGTGAACCCAGGTCTTCCTGGCTTGGAGGCTAGCTCTAGCCACTGTACCATACTCCTTCTCTCATAGATAATTCTGATTCCAAAAAATACCCGACTGAGGTTGAAAGAGGTTCATCAATTTGACTAGGGTCACTCAGTGAGGAAGTTTCTGAGGCAGGGTTTGAACTCAGCTCTCCCTAACTCCACTGGCACTGCCTCCTAGGCAAACTAAGGTGAAGTGACTTGCCCAAGGTCACACAACTAGTAAGTGTCTGAGGCTGCTTTTGAACTTAGGTCTTCCTGACTCCAGGCCCAGCACTCCATCCATTGATTCACCTTGCTGTGTGAGAAGGGGGAATCGAAACTCAGGTTTCCCTAGCTCTGAGTCTGGCTTACTCTCCACCACTTCTCTCCCTAAAGGAGAATAAAATAAGGCTGGAAAAGAAGATTTCAGACAGACCAGAGGTCCTGAATTTGAGACTCAGATGGGGCCTGGCACCCATCATGACCAACACAATCCCTGCTATGTACCATATACCATAAGTGGTATCAAACCAGCCTTTACTTGAAGAGCTTTCGTGATGGGGAACTTACTACCTCTCCTGGGGCTCAGCCTTAATTGCTAGGAAGTTTTCCCTGACATCGGATTGAATTCATCCTCTTCTAACTTCTACCTGTGATTCCTAGTTCTGCCCACCCAGACCAAGGAGAACAAATCGAATTTGTCCTTTACATAAAAACACAATCATCATGCCCTCCCTGAATCTTTTCTCTTCCAGTTAAACACCCACTCATTCTTATTAAACAGGAGCTCATCGTTCTGTTTGGTGCCTTTGGACGCTCCCCCAACTTCTCAATGTCATTCTTAAATTGTGGCACCCAGACCAGAACGTGTTCCTCCAGATGAAGCCTGATGAAGGCAGGGTGCTCCCTGTTCCTGGAAGCCAGCGCCCACTCCATGGAGCTCAAAGATTGCATTAGCGCTTTTGACAGTTTCATCATATGACTGATTTATGTTAAGCTTGTGTCCATTAAAGTCCCCATTACTTTTTCCACAGCAACAGCTGTCTAACTATGCCTTCCCCTTTTATACTTAGGAAATTGAGTTTTGGTATCCAAGTGTAGGGCTTTACATTGATTTGTGTTAGATTTTGTGTCATTAGATTCAGCCCAATGATCTAGCCTATCAAAATCTTTTTAGATTCTGATTCTATCATCCAATATGTTAGTTATCTGCCCCCCTCCTTCCAGCCCCAGCCCCATTTTGTGTCATCTGCAAATTTGATGACCATCTCCTCTGTGCCTTTATGCAGATCACTGATTAAAATCAGCCCAGGACAAGCCTGGAACCCTGAGGGATTCTACTAAGGCCAGCTAGGGAGCACAGTTGGTAGGGCCCTGAATCTGGGGTCAGGAGGACTTGCATTTGAATCCAGACTCAGACACTTACTATCTGTGTCAAGTCACTTCATCCCTGTTTGCCTCAGTTTACTCAACTGCAAAATGGAAATAATGATAACACTTCCCTCTCAGTGCTGTTGTATAGACTGAATGGAATACATTTGTAGAGTACTTAGCACAGTGCCTGGCACATAGTAGGTGCTATATAACTGCTTATGGGTCAGTCGGATGGTTGAATGGATAAAGTACTGGGTATGGAATCAAGAAGACCTGAGTTCAAATTCTACCTCAGACACTTACACTATTTGACCTAGTCACTTAATTTCTGTTTGCCTTAATCCATGGAAGAAGGAAATGGCAAACCATTCTAGTATCTTTGCCAAGAAAATCCCATGGACAGTATTGGTGTGCTATGTCCCATGGGGTCATGAAGAGTTGGCTATGATTGAACAATAACAAATGCTTATGTCCTCCCTCCCCTGGAGATCTGCCTGGTACCATGTTGGTATTGAACACTAACAGCTAATCTTTGGGTCCAGTCATCCAGTGATTTCTGGATCTAAGTAATTGCTGTTCCACATCTCTCCACCTTCTCCATGAGAATAGTACAAGATTCTTTACTACAAGTTTTGCTAAAACTTAGGAAAATCTTGTCCACAGCATTTCCTCCAAAGAATGAGTAATCCTGTCAAAAGAGACAATGAACTTAATGGGGCCAGTGGTGTTCTGAATGATACCAAGCTGGCTCTTTTGTAATTACCACTTCCTTCTCCACATGTTGGCTAATCTTTTATCATCCACTCTAGAATTTTCCCAGGAATGGAAGCCAAGCTCACCGACCTCTAATTGGAAGACTCTGATGTCATCACTTTCTTGAAAATGTGGACTGCATTGTCCCCTTTCCCACCTTGTAGGCCATTGCCATCTTCCATGATCTTTCAGATATCACTGACGGTGACCTGGCAATCCTATCCACCACTTCTTTCAGCACCAGAAAATATTGTTCACCTGCGCTAGATGGCTCAGTGGACACAGCACTGGGTCTGGAGTTAGGAGACCTGAATTCAAATTTGACCTCAGACACTCCCTAGCTGTGTGACTCTGGGCAAATCACTGAACTTCTGTCTGCCTCATCTGTAGAATGTGAACAATAATAATACCTACATTTCAGAGCTGGTTTGAAGATCAAATGAGATCATATTTGTCAAGCACTTAGCACCGTGCTTCGCACATAGTAGGTGTTTCATAGATGCTGTTTTCCTTTCTTAGTATCTCTGTGCTTATATTAAAGACCAACTTCATGCTAGTCAGAATGGTTCTCTCATTTCTGGTGTGAACCTGAAATGCCTGATTGAAGAGTGTGTTTGCATTTTATCCTGCAGACCACGGGGAGCCACTGAAGAGAGTTCAGAAGTGACGTGGTCGTGCCTTGGTCACAGAAAGATTATTTTGACAGCTAGGTAAGGAATAGATTCAAGAAGAGAGAGCCTTCTTGGAAGAAGAGAGACCACTTAGGAGGCTACTCGGAGAAGTGATACGGACCTGAGAGTTTGGGTGGAAAAAGAGGGGAGTGATTCGAGAGATGCTGTGGAGTTGAAATCGACAGGACTTGGGGATGAATTGGATATCGGGGCTGGAAAGGATGGAGGGAAGAAGAATCTGAGATTCTGAATCAGGTTGGCTGATTGTCCTCAAAAGAAGAAAGGAAGTTTGGAGGAAGGGCAAATTTAGGTGGAAAAGAGGGATTCTGTTTTGGAGGCACTGAATTGGATGCAGCCTGTGGCAGTGGACTGCAGGGTACGGAACATCGATATGGATTTGAGCTCAACTCCCACATCAGATACTTACTAGCTCGATGAATCTGGGCAAGTCACTCTATACTAAAGAAAGTAGCTAGCATTTAGATAGCATTTTAATGTTTGCAAAGCACTTTATGTCATCTCATTTGGCCTCCTAATAACTCTGTGAGGTAGGTACTATGATTATTGTCCCCATTTTGCAGATCAGGAATCTGAGGCTTAGAGAAAGTAAGTAACTTGTCTAGGATTACACAGCTAGTTAATGTCAGGGGCAGTATTTGAACTCAGTCTTCCTGACTCCAAGTCCAGCAATCCATCCACTGTGTCACCTAACTGTATACTTAATCACTCTGGACCTCAATTTCCTCATGCATTAAAGGAAAGAGTGGATATAATGCTCCCTAAAGTCTCTTCAAACCCTAAACATGTCATTCTATGTGCCACAAGGTCACTGAGATAGAAGTATCCAAAGGGCAGTTGGAGATGTCAGATAAGAATTCAGGAGAGAATTTAGTATTGTTACAAGTATAGACTTGAATATCACAGTAAAGAGAAGGGTATTACACACATAACTGATTGGGATCACTGTGACAGAGTGGAGAGAAACAAGGCAAGAAGAAAAGGACCTTGGGGGGAAACCAGCACTTAGGGATTGGAAGATGATTGATGAGTCAGGAAAGGACACTGAGAAGGAGGGAGCAGAAAGACAGAAGAACCAGGATAAGAACAGTGTGGAAGCCAAATAGAGGGGAAAGTCTTCATTGGGAGGGTCTGGATAGCAGGGTCAGAAGGCCAAGAGAACAAAGAAATGTGAGGACTAACACAGGACCATGAGATGGTGTCCAGAGCATGTAGCTGTATGTAGCATCTCACTCTTGACTTAGCCCTGAAATGACAAATTACATTTATTCCTGCATCCCTCTAGTCCATCTCCCTGTCTCTGTTTTGGTCTGCCATAAGACAAGCAAGGGCAGCTTTAAGAATAAAGAGGAACCTTTCATTCAGTGATGAAACACACCTCAGGCAATCAGGGGACTGACTCTTATGGTGGTATCTGGGTTTTCTACCTGTGACTCCTCTCTATTTTACTTTCTGTGCTGGCCAGTGTCTATAAGCCAGTGAGGTTGTGGCCCCTTCACCACTGTCCCTGGTCCTGGTCCAGATTGGCAACATTGCTCCCTCTCTGTAAAATAAAGTGGAGAAGGAAAACACAAACCATTCCAGTAACTTTGCCGAGAAAACCCTGAACTGGGGTCACAAAGAATTGCACACAACTGAAAATGACCGAACAATAAAAAGTTCAGTTTAGGGGTCAATGTAAAATCTGAGAAAATGAAAGTGAAAATCCTAAACTATAAGAGAATAACTCGGGTTGAATTCCATTTAGCAAATATTTATTAAATGTCTGCTGTGTGATACATACTGAGGACACAGAGATAAAAATGAATACTCCATCCTCCTATACACATACACACACATACACATCAGAGCACATGTACTTACACACACACACAGTAAAACATAAGCTTCTTGTAGTGAGCTCTGGCTTCAAATTCAGTACCCTGTTTTATGCGAAGTCCTGCAGGTGAGAAATGACAAGATGAGCCTGAGAAATCCCTCGATATCCACCCCAGCTCAGTGTTATACACACTGTGTGACCTTGACAAACTTTGGTTTCCTCATCTGTAAAACTGAAGCAACTATGATTTGATCATCTACCCTACAGGATAATTGTAAGAAACAAATGAGCTAATGCATAAGAAAACACGATGTAATAAAAAACAAAAAAGTGCCACATTGATATTTCTTCTTGTTGCCACAAATGGAAAAGACTTCATTATTTCCCCTTCCTTATGCCAGTGGGCACTGTCCTCCCCTCCCAGCCCCAGACACTCTGGACAGTTGGATAGATGACCTCCTGCTCCTGTAGCAAGTGACCAGGTACTCCAGTTAACTCCCCCTATGCCTACCTTATTCTTTTTCCCTGAACATTGCTCCCAAAGAGTTAATGATTGAGCAGAATCCAACCGATAACCTCTGACCAATCTTTGAAGGGAACGAGCCCCCTATAAAACCAGCCCCTCAGGGCCATGCCAGGCGCCTTCTCTCCAAGCCAGTGTTTTGAGAGAACATCCTTCCACCATGAACTTCTCAGGAAAGTACCAGCTCCAGTCCCAAGAGAATTTTGAAGCCTTCTTGAAGGCTGCTGGTAAGTGCTTAGGAAAACAGCCTTTGGGCATCAAATGTTGGGATCAAAGGGACAGGGGCATTATACTTGTGGTTGCCAGAAGGGATGAACTTAAAATACTAACAGGGAATCTGCAGCAAGTGAAATAATCCAACTAGTGAGGCTCTGGGCAGGCATTCGGGAGCCTGGGTTGGGTCTCAGGGTGAAGAACAACAGAATGAGGAGTCAGATCTGAATGTGAGCCTTGGCTCTGCTCTTAATCATTCGGTGACATGGATTGCATCATCTCACTGCTCTCAATGTTGGCTTCCTCATCTGGAAAATGGGGATAATAATACTCCCTACCTCCCAGGGCTGTCAGGAGACCCAAATGAGATCCTTTGGCTCTTAGATGCCTTCTAGGTCTGAATGTCTGTTGTATGAACTAGGTCTACCTGATGACATCATACAGAAGAGAAAGGATACCAGGGGAATGATCGAAATTGTACAAAATGGAAATCACTTCAAGTTCATCGTTAACAACGATAACCAAATCCAGGTGAACGAATTCACCCTGGGGGAGGAGTGTGAGCTGACCACTCCCACTGGAGGAAAGGTCAAGGTAAGAATATAAGTTAATTCAATTTAGGGCATGTTATTCATTAAGGTGCCGCGTATTAGCCTCTGGGCTAAGCCCTGGAGGAGATGCAAAATTAGCTAAAACTTGGTCCATAACCCCCTGGAGTAAGCTAGCAGCCTGCTAGGGAGATAAGACACAAACATATCTCTGTTGGCCAACGTGTTGAAAGATAGGTAGATTAGATGAAAAGCAGTCTGGTGGAATATGGTATAGAGGACCAGCCAGGAAGCAGTGCCTCCAGCCCATGCTGGCTGTGTTCAGTAGCTGACTTGTCTCCTTCATAACCCAGCCCCCTCCTACATTTTCAGTCTTCTCACACCTTACTCCCTGATACATACTCTGCCATCCAGTGACCCTGGCTTCCCAGCTGTTCATGAAACGAGACCCTCCATCTCTCAGCTCCAGCATTCTCCCTGTCTATCCCCCATGTCTGGAATGCTCTCACTCCTCCGCTCAGACTGCTGACTCTGCTGGCTTCCTTAAAGTCCCAACTGTAATCTCCCCCCACTCTTCTACAAGAAACCTTCCCCAACAGTGCAGATTTTCACAATCTAGCCAATAACCCACAGATGCTCAGCTTCCTTAAAACTGTAATATGGCGAATCTTCAATCAACCTTGTCTTTGGCTGAAAAAACAGACAACTTTCCCCAACCGCTTAGTTCTAGGGCCTTCCCTCTGTTAATTATTTCTCACTTATCCAGTCTATGACTTGTTTGTACCTGTTTGCTTATTGTTTCCCCGGTTAGATTGGAAGCTCCTTGAGGGCAGGGACTGTCTTCAGTACTTAGTACAATGTGACACATCTTAGACGGTTAATAAATATTTATTGACTGACTCACAGACAGCAAAAGGAAGAGAAGAGAAAAGGGGAGAGGAGGAAAAGTAAGGAAAGGGCTAAGAGAACTAGAAAACAATCCAGCCAGTGAAGTATAGAAACAAGAAGTTCTGCAGGGAATTGGCTTGGCACTTACTCAGGGGTGTGCTGGAGCCAGCTGAAACCGGCAGGAGATGCCAGCCCATTGTTAAATTTTAAGTGTGAGCATTTACCCCTCAGAAAATAGCAAACGCTACAAATCAAGGACTGATTTATTGTTTTATTGATTGCCTACTTTAAAGTGATGAGAAGGTGTTAACACTGCAAATAATACTCAAATGTTAATACTACAGATTATAATGGAAATTTGTGTGTACATTTTTTCCCTCCAGAAAACCAGTTGTTGCACATTTACCAGTGCATCCCTGGCTCACCCCCAGTCCCTAGGGCTTGCCAGAGCTAACTCTTCTGTCTCCCTACAGGGTGTAGTGAATCTAGAAGGAGGTAACAAGCTGGTAACAATTTTGAAAGCAATGAAGTCTGTCACTGAACTGAATGGAGATATACTCACCACTGTAAGTGATCAGGTGTTTCTCTTCCTGCTTGGTTGTGGGGGATGGATCCAAAAAGCATTTGGAGAACATATACTAGGTGTCAAGTACTGGGGCTGCCAATAGAATAAGGGAGGCAGTGCCTGCTCTCAAAGAGGAGGGAAGAGGGGATGAGGGAAAGACAGGTGAGGGGATGGAGGACAGTAGAGAAGAGGGAGAAAAGAGGGGAGGAGAGAAAAACATGGAGGACAGCAGGGATGGAGGAGGGAAAGGGGAGGAGGTATTGCCCAACACCCTGAGTAAAGAAGCATGTAACCTTTATGGCAGACTCCCAGGGAGTTGGGTGGGTGACCCCTAATGCTCCTTTCAGCTAAAAATCCATGATCCTATCATCCCTTCACCCCCAGTCACCTAATCCTCTACCCATTCCTGCTAATCCCCCTTCAGGCATTAAACCCTTTTCCAGCTGGCATCTCTGTCATCCTTACACTGTGAACCTTGCTGGGATATTTATATTTTTAAATGGGGCCCTCGAAGACCCCAAAGACAGCCCTCCCCAGGGTTCCCTCAGGAGGCATGGACAATCCAAACAAAAACCCAGAAAGATTGCCAAACCTATCTCTAGTATATCTAACATACAAGAGTCATTGATGGGTATCACATGCTGATATACTGCAAGACATTCCAGGAAAGATTAACACTGGATTTCTTCTTGGCTTTCAGACCTTTACCTTGGGTGATGTTGTCTGCAAGAGAATCAGTAAGAGAATTTAGACATGTCTGCTTTCCATTTATTTTTACTGTGTGAAATTGGTACAATAAAATGTGGCTTGTTAAAAAAATCTGTCTTTTGAATGACTTTACAAGCATATGTTTATTCAAGGTTTTAGTGATGCCTTTTATTCTTACATCACAACCATTTCTGAATTCACTGCACCTGCCCTCCCACCCCCAATGAGCCTCACCTTACAACAAAGAAAAGCAGGCAAGCAAAACCAAACAACAAAGTGACTCCATTTGCTAGTATATACACCCTTCTGCACCCATTGTTACCCACCTCTCCAAGGAATGGAGGGAGCCAGAAAAAGTGAATAGTTTGAAAGATTTTTGCAGATTATCATTCACCTAGAAAGAAATGGTGCTCACTTTGGCCTTGATGGAATAAGTTGTTACCTTGTAGGGTGATTTTAGGGGGGCTTGTGACTCATGTCCCCCCATTCCTCACCAACACCCCCACAAGCACCATTATTTCTATTTCCCTAATTCTGTACCTAAAATGCCTAGGTAAGAAACATACCTTTAGATCAAAGTATTTTGAGTCCAAAAGCTCTTGGTTACAATGTGTGTATGTGTGTGTGTAGGTGTGTGTGTATGTGTTTTAAATGAGAAGGGTATTTTTTAGACCAGCTATGTAGAATAGGACCTTGAAGACACCAGCTGAAGGACCCATTTTTCTAGTAAACAATGAGGAAGATTTGGGTTATGAAGCTCACATCTGAGAGGGGAAGCCTAATTGAGGAGCACAGCCTTAACTTCGGCAAGGCAAGTGGCCTGGTCCCAGGATTTAAAAGGACAACATGCAGTCAGCTCTGACAATCCTTTGGCTGCATGAGAACCACAGAGATGTAACCTGACTTACAGAATCACAGAATTTCAGGGGTGGAAGGAATTTCAGAGGCCATCTAGTCCAAATCATAGCTGAAGAAGAAGATTCCCTCTACATCACACCTGATAAATGATCATCCATAATTTGCATGAAGACCTCCAGTGAGAAAGAATCTGCTACCTTCAAAGCAACCATGTCTCTGTTTCAGGCAGCTGGTGATGTAATGCTTAGGGTACTTGGCCTGGAGTTAGGAAAACCTGAGTACAAATCTTGTCTCAGATACTTCTTAGCTGTGTGACCCTGGGCGAGTCACTTTGCCTCAGTTTCCTCATCTGTAAAGTGGGTTTGATAATAATAGCACCTGCCTCCCAGAATTGCTGTAAGGATCACATCAGACCATATTTGTAAAGTTAGCAAGTGTCTGGCACTATATAAATGCTTATTCCTATCCTCTTTTGGATTGCTCTAACAGGCATTTTTTTCTTACATCAGAAAGAAACAAGAATAATCTGTGAAATTTGGAAGCTATGATATGGTTGGCTTGGGTAACCTCCTTCTCTCTTCTATCTTCCCCACCATCCTATGTGGCAGCTTCCTCAGAGTAACAACAAAACAATAATAACAACTAATATTTATATTATACTGTGAGGTTTGCAAAACTCTCTCAGGAGGTAGGTGCTATTACGATCCCCATTTCACAGATGAAGAAACTGAGACACTGAGAGGTTAAGTGAATTGACCAGGGTCATACAGTGTCTGAAGCTAGATTTGAACTCAGTCCTTCCTGACTCCAGGTTCTGCATTCTAAACACTGCACCACTTTGCTTGGGGCCTCAGTGCCTCAGGTTTGTTGCATAGACAGAGTTTTGTACCTCTTATGCCAGACTGTTGGTTTCCATTCCATTCTTTCTTCCCTAATTGCCATTTCTTTTCCATTTTTTTCTAGTGTTCTCATTTCATGTATAAAAACATTTCAACTCTTAAGAACAACAATAGCAGCAACAATAACTCTGCTTCCTCTCTTCGGGGTATTCTAGTTGAATTTGTACCTAAGCAGTACTTTTCTTTGGGGCTTTGCTGGTAAATGTTTGAGTCATTCTCTTCTTCTAGGTTTGTGCCTTAAGTACCCTTGTCATCATAACAGCGGTTTTGGGTGGGGTTCCTTTTTTTGTTGTTTACTTATTTTTCCAGACTATTTTCTGATTTCAGACTCTAAGTCAGGCCCAGGCTCTGCAAAATTCTAAACAGAAGATCCGGGCTGGTTCTGTTGCTGCTTCCTTGGGGTATGGAGTGTTATATAATTCCAGACTCTCAGGGATGACTCAGGATGGGGACCTGCAAACTTTCAATGCCCCAAAGTAGAGCCCTCAGATTCCAAATCTAGAATTTCTACAGTCACTAACTCTCTCAGCCCTGAGGTTCTGAGAGCAGTTTGCCCATCCCTCTTCCCATAATCAGGTTGGGACCATTGTCATTTTCTCAGGAATCTTCCTATGAGGAAGTCTACCTTTTTGTTTGCCTTGGCTGAACACAGAAAGCAGCAAAGTCTATTCACCTCAAAATGAGAGTGGTCATGGAAAATGGGTACAGACTCTTCTTTCAGAGCTCCAAAGTTAGGTGCCAAGTTAAAGAGACATTTCATTTAAGACAGTAAAGAGGGTTGGGGAAATTACCTGGTCAAGCACCAATAGACTTTTGGAGTGGGAAAATTAGGGACAAGGAAGGAAGGAAGAAGGGAAGAAAGAAAAAGAAAGTAAGAAAGAAAATAGATCTTCAAGAAGGATATTTTAAAAATTCAGTGCAGAATGTTGCACTGAAATTGATAGTTAAAGCAAGACTGATAAGGGTTTCTCATTCAGGTGAAACTTCAGCCTAAAAACTAAAGCACGATCCTAATATTATTATGTAATATGTAGAGGGCAGCTAGATGGTGCAGGAGACAGAGTGCCACGCTTGGAATCTGGAAAACCTCAGTTCAAATCTGGCCTCAGGCACTAGTTATGTGACCCTGGGCAAGTCACTTAACTCTATTTGCCTCAGTTTCCTCATTTGTAAAATGAGCTAGAGAAGGAAATGGCAAACGACTCCAGTGTCTTTGCCAAGAGAACCTGAAAAGGTATCACAAAGAGTTGGACAACCCTGAAAAATGAATGAACAAAAGAAAAGGTTAAAAGAAGCAAGAGTTGGGGGAGGGGAGAGTCTCAACTTGCTTCCATATAGGTATACCAGGAC
>NW_027556213.1:0-57106 GCF_003287225.1 Phascolarctos cinereus | reverse complement strand
TTCTGTTTCAAAGAAAGAGATGTGGTTCACCTATTGAACATCCGGCATTAAGCTTCACTGTCTTTCCACATTGCAGGAGAAAAAACACAAGGAATGTGCCCAAGTGCTGAGACAATCTCATGCTTACAATGCAACATTCTCTACAGTAGTGTTCTGCTCATTCAAAATTGCCCAGAGGAGTGTAGATTTAAATTTCCACTTTCCTGTTTCAAAGAAAGAGATATCTTCTCGATATTGTTTATCCTGCAGTATGATTCACGTTCTTTCCACATTGCATGTGAAAGAATACACTGAATGTTAGCAACTGCTGAGAAAATCCCATCCTTGCAATGCTATGTTTCTCTACAGCAGTGTTGTGCTAAGACTGCATTGCCCGGAGAAGTGGGGAGTTACACTTCAACTTTTGTGTTTGAAAGAATGAGATATCTTTCTGCTACTCCATCTCGTGGATTAATCTTCACTGTCCTTACATATTGCAAGAGAAAGAATAAAAGGAATGTTACAAACTGCTGAGAAAATGCCTTCCATACACTGCCGTGTGTCTCTAAAGCAGTGTTCTGCTAAGACTGCATTGCTCAGAGAAGTTTGGAGTTAAACTTCGAGTTTTCTGTTTCAAAGACAGAGATATCTGTTGGCTATTCTATCTCCTGCATTCAGCTTCACGGTCTTTACATACTGCATGAGAAAGAATACAAGGCATGTTAGCAACTGCTGAGATAGTCTCATATTTGCAGTGCTGTTTCTCTATACTGGTGTTCTGCTAAGACTGCATTGCTTAGAGAAGTCTGGAGTTAACCTTTGACTTTTCTGTTTCAGAAAAAGAGATATTTGTTGGCTCTTCTACCTCCTGCGTTCAGCTTATGGTCTTTAACTACTGCAAGAGAAAGAATACAAAGGAATGTTAAAACTGCTGAGAAAATCTCATTCTTTCAACGCTGTTACTGTAAACTGATGTTCTGCTAAGACTGCATTCCTTACTGAAGTTTGGAGTTAAAGTTAGGCTTTTGTGTTTCAAAACCAGAGATATTTGTTACATATTCTGTCTCCTGCGTTAAGCTTCAATGTCTTTACATATCGCAGAGAAACTATACAAGGAATGTTAGCAACTGCTGTGAAAACGTAGTGATTACAACGATGTTTCTCCATACTGGTTTTCTGCTAAGAATGCATTGGTTTGAGAGGTTTGGAGTTAAACTTCGAATTTTCTGTTTCAAAGAAAGAGATATCTGCTAGCTATTCCCTCTCCTGCGTTCAGCTGCACTGTCTTTGCTTCGCTTTCTATACATACTGCAAGAGAAAGAATACAGGGAATGTTAGTAACTGCTGAGAAAATCTCATTTTTACAACGCTGCTTCTCTATACTGGTGTTTTCCTAAGACTGCATTGCTTAGAGAAGCTGGGAGTTAAACTTCGACTTTAGTGTTTCAAAGCAAGTGATATCTCTTAAGTATTCTATCTCCTGCGTTCATCTTCACTGTCTTTACATACTGCAACAGAAAAAATACAAGGAATGTTACCAAATGCTGAGAAAATCTCATTCTTACGACGCTGTTCCTCTATACTGGTGTTCTGGTACGACTGCATTGCTTAAAAAGCTTGGAGTTAAACTTCGACTTTTCTGCTTCAAGGAAAGAGCTATCTGTTACACATTCTGTCTCATGCGTTCAGCTTCACTGTCTTTACATAGTGCAGAGAAACTATACAATGAATGGTAGCAACTGCTGAGAAAAGGTAGTTATTACAACGCTGTTTCTTCGTACTGGTGTTCTGCTAAGAATGAAATAGTTAGAGAGGTTTGGAATTAAACTTGGAATTGATTGCTTGAAAAAAAAAGAGATATCTGCTAGCTATTCTGTCTCCTGCATTCAGTTCCACTGTCTTTGCTTCAATATCTAAACGTACTGCAAGAGAAAGAATACAAGGAATGTTAACAACTTCTGAGAAAATCTCATTCTTACAACGCTGTTTCTCTACACTAGTGTTCTGCTCGGACCGAATTGCTTAGAGAACGTGGAAGTTATACTTCCACTTCTCTCTTTCAAACAAAGAGATACTTTTTAGCTGTTCTGTCTCCTACGTTAAGCTTCCCTGTCTTTACAAACTGCCAAAGAAAGAATACGAGGAATGTTAGCAAGTGCTGAGAAAATCTGACCCTTACAACGCAGTTTCTGTATACTCGTGTTCTGCTCGGACCGAATTGCTTAGAGAACGCTGGAGTTATCCTTCACTTTTCTCTTTCAAACAAAGAGATATCTTTTAGCTGTTGGATGGCCTGCGTTGAGCTTCCCTGTCTTTACAAAATGCCAAAGAAAGAATACGAGGAATGTTAGGAAGTGCTGAGAAAACCCCAACCTTCCAACGCTGGTTCTGTATGCTAGCGTTGTGCCCTGACCGAATTTCTTACAGAACGCTGGAGTTATCTTTCCACTTTTGTCTTTCAAACAAAGAGATATCTTTTAGCTGTTGGATGTCCTCCGTTAAGGTTGCTTGTCTTTACAAAGTGCCAAAGAAGGAATACAAGGAATGTTACCAACTGCTGAGAAAATCCCATCCTTACAATGCTAGGTTTCTCTGTAGTAGTGTTCTGCTAATACAGGATTGCCGAGAGATATGTGGAGCTACAATTCCACTTTTCTGTTTCAAAGAAAGAGATGTCTTTTAGCTATTGAACATCCCGCATTAAGCTTCCGTGCTTTCAACATTGCATGAGAAAGAATACAAGGAATGTTACGAACTGCTGCGACAATCTCATGCTTACAATGCAAGGTGTCTTATAGTAGTGTTCTGCTAATACAAAATTGCCCAGAGAAGTGTGGAGTTACAATTCCACTTTACTGTTTTAAAGAAACAGATATCTTTTAGCTATTGTTTATCCTGCAAGAAGATTCACTGTCTCTCCCTATTGCATCAGAAAGAATACAATGAATGTGAGCAACTGCTGAGAAAATCCCATCCTTAGAATCCTGTTTCTCTATAGCAGTGTTCTGCTAAGACTGCATTGCTTAGAGAAGGTTTGAGTTACACTTCCACTTTTTTTTAAAAGAGAGAGATATGTTGTAGGTATTCTATCTCCTGCGTTAAGCTTCATTGTCTTTACATATTGCAAGAGAAAGAATACAATGAATGTTACCAACTGCTGAGAAAATCCCATGCTTATAATGCTAGGTTTCTCTACAGTAGTGTTGTGCTAATGCAGCATTGCACAGCGAAGTGTGGAGTTACAAGTCCACTTTTCTGTTTCAAAGAACGAGATGTGGTTCACCTATTGAACATCCGGCATTAAGCTTCACTGTCTTTCCACATTGCAGGAGAAAAAACACAAGGAATGTGCCCAAGTGCTGAGACAATCTCATGCTTACAATGCAACATTCTCTACAGTAGTGTTCTGCTCATTCAAAATTGCCCAGAGGAGTGTAGATTTAAATTTCCACTTTCCTGTTTCAAAGAAAGAGATATCTTCTCGATATTGTTTATCCTGCAGTATGATTCACGTTCTTTCCACATTGCATGTGAAAGAATACACTGAATGTTAGCAACTGCTGAGAAAATCCCATCCTTGCAATGCTATGTTTCTCTACAGCAGTGTTGTGCTAAGACTGCATTGCCCGGAGAAGTGGGAGTTACACTTCAACTTTTGTGTTTGAAAGAATGAGATATCTTTCTGCTACTCCATCTCGTGGATTAATCTTCACTGTCCTTACATATTGCAAGAGAAAGAATAAAAGGAATGTTACAAACTGCTGAGAAAATGCCTTCCATACACTGCCGTGTGTCTCTAAAGCAGTGTTCTGCTAAGACTGCATTGCTCAGAGAAGTTTGGAGTTAAACTTCGAGTTTTCTGTTTCAAAGACAGAGATATCTGTTGGCTATTCTATCTCCTGCATTCAGCTTCACGGTCTTTACATACTGCATGAGAAAGAATACAAGGCATGTTAGCAACTGCTGAGATAGTCTCATATTTGCAGTGCTGTTTCTCTATACTGGTGTTCTGCTAAGACTGCATTGCTTAGAGAAGTCTGGAGTTAACCTTTGACTTTTCTGTTTCAGAAAAAGAGATATTTGTTGGCTCTTCTACCTCCTGCGTTCAGCTTATGGTCTTTAACTACTGCAAGAGAAAGAATACAAAGGAATGTTAAAACTGCTGAGAAAATCTCATTCTTTCAACGCTGTTACTGTAAACTGATGTTCTGCTAAGACTGCATTGCTAAAAAAGCTTGGAGTTAAACTTCGAGTTTTCAGCTTCAAGGAAAGACCCATCGGTTACACATTCTGTCTCATGCGTTCAGCTTCACTGTCTTTACACAGTGCAGAGAAACTGTACAATGAATGGTAGCAACTGCTGAGAAAAGGTAGTTATTACAACGTTGTTTCTTCATACTGGTGTTCTGCTAAGAATGAAATAGTTAGAGAGGTTTGGAGTTAAACTTGGAATTGATTGCTTGAAAAAAAAGAAATATCTGCTAGCTATTCCCTCTCCTACGTTCAGCTGCACTGTCTTTGCTTCGCTTTCTATACATACTGCAAGAGAAAGAATACAGGGAATGTTAGTAACTGCTGAGAAAATCTCATTTTTACAACGCTGCTTCTCTATACTGGTGTTTTCCTAAGACTGCATTGCTTACAGAAGTTGGGAGTTAAACTTCGACTTTAGTGTTTCAAAGCAAGTGATATCTCTTAAGTATTCTATCTCCTGCGTTCATCTTCACTGTCTTTACATACTGCAACAGAAAAAATACAAGGAATGTTATCAAAGGCTGAGAAAATCTCATTCTTACGACGCTGTTCCTCTATACTGGTGTTCTGGTACGACTGCATTGCTTAAAAAGCTTGGAGTTAAACTTCGACTTTTCTGCTTCAAGGAAAGAGCCATCTGTTACACATTCTGTCTCATGCGTTCAGCTTCACTGTCTTTACATAGTGCAGAGAAACTATACAATGAATGGTACCAACTGCTGAGAAAATGTAGTTATTACAACGCTGTTTCTTCATACTGGTGTTCTGCTAAGAATGAAATAGTTAGAGAGGTTTGGAGTTAAACTTGGAATTGATTGCTTGAAAAAAAAAGATATCTGCTAGCTATTCTGTCTCCTGCATTCAGCTCCACTGTCTTTGCTTCAATATCTAAACGTACTGCAAGAGAAAGAATACAAGGAATGTTAACAACTTCTGAGAAAATCTCATTCTTACAACGTTGCTTCTCTATACTAGTGTTCTGCTCGGACCGAATTGCTTAGAGAACGTTGGAGTTATACTTCCACTTTTCTCTTTCAAACAAAGAGATATCTTTTAGCTGTTGGATGTCCTGCGTTAAGCTTCCCTGTCTTTACAAACTGCAAAAGAAAGAATGCGAGGAACGTTAGCAAGTGCTGAGAAAACCTCAAACTTACAACGCAGTTTCTGTATACTAGTGTTCTGCCCGGACCGAATTGCTTAGAGAACGCTGGAGTTATCCTTCCACTTTTCTCTTGCAAACAAAGAGATATCTTTTAGTTGTTGGATGTCCTGCGTTAAACTTCCCTGTCTTTACAAACTGGAAAAGAAAGAATACGAGGAATGTAAGCAAGTGCTGAGAAAATCTCAACCTTTCAACGCTGGTTCTGTATACCAGGGTTCTGCCCGGACCGAATTGCTTAGAGAACGCTGGAGTTATTCTTTCACTTTTCGATTTCAAACACAGAGATATCTTTTAGCTGTTGGATGTCCTGCGTTAAGCTCACCTGTCTTTACAAACTGGCAAAGGAAGAATACGAGGAATGTTAGCCAGTGTTGAGAAAATCTCAACCTTACAACGCTGGTTATATATACTCGTGTTCTGCTCGGACCGAATTGTGTAGAGAACGTTGGAGTTCTCCTTCCACTTTTCTCCTTCCAACTAAGAGATATCTTTTAGCTGTTGGATGGCCTGCGTTGAGCTTCCCTGACTTTACAAACTGCCAAAGAAAGAATACGAGGAATGTTAGCAAGTGCTGAGAAAACCCCAACCTTCCAACGCTGGTTCTGTATGCTAGTGTTGTGCCCTGACCGAATTTCTAACAGAACGCTGGAGTTATCTTTCCACTTTTCTCTTTCAAACAAAGAGATATCTTTTAGCTGTTGGATGTCCTGCGTTAAGGTTGCCTGTCTTTATAAAGTGCCAAAGAAGGAATACAAGGAATGTTACCAACTGCTGAGAAAATCCCATCCTTACAATGCTAGGTTTCTCTGTAGTAGTGTTCTGCTAATACAGGATTGCCGAGAGATATGTGGAGTAACAATTCCACTTTTGTGTTTCAAAGAAAGAGATGTCTTTTAGCTATTGAACATCTCGCATTAAGCTTCACTGTCTTTCAACACTGCATGAGAAAGAATACAAGGAATGTTACGAACTGCTGCGACAATCTCATGCTTACAATGCAAGGTGTCTCTATAGTAGTGTTCTGCTAATACAAAATTGCCCAGAGAAGTGTGGAGTTACAATTCCACTTTACTGTTTTGAAGAAACAGATATCTTTTAGCTATTGTTTATCCTGCAAGAAGCTTCACTGTCTCTCCCTATTGCATCAGAAAGAATACAATGAATGTGAGCAACTGCTGAGAAAATCCCATCCTTACACTGCTGTGTTTCTCTATAGAAGTGTTCTGCTAAGACTGCATTGCTTAGAGAAGGATTGAGTTATACTTCCACTTTCATTTTTAAAAGAGAGAGATATGTTGTAGGTATTCTATCTCCTGCGTTAAGCTTCATTGTCTTTACATATTGCAAGAGAAAGAATACAATGAATGTTACCAACTGCTGAGAAAATCCCATGCTTATAATGCTAGGTTTCTCTACAGTAGTGTTGTGCTAATGCAGCATTGCACAGCGAAGTGTGGAGTTACAAGTCCACTTTTCTGTTTCAAAGAAAGAGATGTGGTTCACCTATTGAACATCCGGCATTAAGCTTCACTGTCTTTCCACATTGCAGGAGAAAAAACACAAGGAATGTGCCCAAGTGCTGAGACAATCTCATGCTTACAATGCAACATTCTCTACAGTAGTGTTCTGCTCATTCAAAATTGCCCAGAGGAGTGTAGATTTAAATTTCCACTTTCCTGTTTCAAAGAAAGAGATATCTTCTCGATATTTTTATCCTGCAGTATGATTCACGTTCTTTCCACATTGCATGTGAAAGAATACACTGAATGTTAGCAACTGCTGAGAAAATCCCATCCTTGCAATGCTATGTTTCTCTACAGCAGTGTTGTGCTAAGACTGCATTGCCCGGAGAAGTGGGGAGTTACACTTCAACTTTTGTGTTTGAAAGAATGAGATATCTTTCTGCTACTCCATCTCGTGGATTAATCTTCACTGTCCTTACATATTGCAAGAGAAAGAATAAAAGGAATGTTACAAACTGCTGAGAAAATGCCTTCCATACACTGCCGTGTGTCTCTAAAGCAGTGTTCTGCTAAGACTGCATTGCTCAGAGAAGTTTGGAGTTAAACTTCGAGTTTTCTGTTTCAAAGACAGAGATATCTGTTGGCTATTCTATCTCCTGCATTCAGCTTCACGGTCTTTACATACTGCATGAGAAAGAATACAAGGCATGTTAGCAACTGCTGAGATAATCTCATATTTGCAGTGCTGTTTCTCTATACTGGTGTTCTGCTAAGACTGCATTGCTTAGAGAAGTCTGGAGTTAACCTTTGACTTTTCTGTTTCAGAAAAAGAGATATTTGTTGGCTCTTCTACTCCTGCGTTCAGCTTATGGTCTTTAACTACTGCAAGAGAAAGAATACAAAGGAATGTTAAAACTGCTGAGAAAATCTCATTCTTTCAACGCTGTTACTGTAAACTGATGTTCTGCTAAGACTGCATTCCTTACTGAAGTTTGGAGTTAAAGTTAGGCTTTTGTGTTTCAAAACCAGAGATATTTGTTACATATTCTGTCTCCTGCGTTAAGCTTCAATGTCTTTACATATCGCAGAGAAACTATACAAGGAATGTTAGCAACTGCTGTGAAAACGTAGTGATTACAACGATGTTTCTCCATACTGGTTTTCTGCTAAGAATGCATTGGTTTGAGAGGTTTGGAGTTAAACTTCGAATTTTCTGTTTCAAAGAAAGAGATATCTGCTAGCTATTCCCTCTCCTGCGTTCAGCTGCACTGTCTTTGCTTCGCTTTCTATACATACTGCAAGAGAAAGAATACAGGGAATGTTAGTAACTGCTGAGAAAATCTCATTTTTACAACGCTGCTTCTCTATACTGGTGTTTTCCTAAGACTGCATTGCTTAGAGAAGCTGGGAGTTAAACTTCGACTTTAGTGTTTCAAAGCAAGTGATATCTCTTAAGTATTCTATCTCCTGCGTTCATCTTCACTGTCTTTACATACTGCAACAGAAAAAATACAAGGAATGTTACCAAATGCTGAGAAAATCTCATTCTTACGACGCTGTTCCTCTATACTGGTGTTCTGGTACGACTGCATTGCTTAAAAAGCTTGGAGTTAAACTTCGACTTTTCTGCTTCAAGGAAAGAGCTATCTGTTACACATTCTGTCTCATGCGTTCAGCTTCACTGTCTTTACATAGTGCAGAGAAACTATACAATGAATGGTAGCAACTGCTGAGAAAAGGTAGTTATTACAACGCTGTTTCTTCGTACTGGTGTTCTGCTAAGAATGAAATAGTTAGAGAGGTTTGGAATTAAACTTGGAATTGATTGCTTGAAAAAAAGAGATATCTGCTAGCTATTCTGTCTCCTGCATTCAGTTCCACTGTCTTTGCTTCAATATCTAAACGTACTGCAAGAGAAAGAATACAAGGAATGTTAACAACTTCTGAGAAAATCTCATTCTTACAACGCTGTTTCTCTACACTAGTGTTCTGCTCGGACCGAATTGCTTAGAGAACGTGGAAGTTATACTTCCACTTCTCTCTTTCAAACAAAGAGATACTTTTTAGCTGTTCTGTCTCCTACGTTAAGCTTCCCTGTCTTTACAAACTGCCAAAGAAAGAATACGAGGAATGTTAGCAAGTGCTGAGAAAATCTGACCCTTACAACGCAGTTTCTGTATACTCGTGTTCTGCTCGGACCGAATTGCTTAGAGAACGCTGGAGTTATCCTTCCACTTTTCTCTTTCAAACAAAGAGATATCTTTTAGCTGTTGGATGGCCTGCGTTGAGCTTCCCTGTCTTTACAAAATGCCAAAGAAAGAATACGAGGAATGTTAGGAAGTGCTGAGAAAACCCCAACCTTCCAACGCTGGTTCTGTATGCTAGCGTTGTGCCCTGACCGAATTTCTTACAGAACGCTGGAGTTATCTTTCCACTTTTGTCTTTCAAACAAAGAGATATCTTTTAGCTGTTGGATGTCCTCCGTTAAGGTTGCTTGTCTTTACAAAGTGCCAAAGAAGGAATACAAGGAATGTTACCAACTGCTGAGAAAATCCCATCCTTACAATGCTAGGTTTCTCTGTAGTAGTGTTCTGCTAATACAGGATTGCCGAGAGATATGTGGAGCTACAATTCCACTTTTCTGTTTCAAAGAAAGAGATGTCTTTTAGCTATTGAACATCCCGCATTAAGCTTCCGTGCTTTCAACATTGCATGAGAAAGAATACAAGGAATGTTACGAACTGCTGCGACAATCTCATGCTTACAATGCAAGGTGTCTTATAGTAGTGTTCTGCTAATACAAAATTGCCCAGAGAAGTGTGGAGTTACAATTCCACTTTACTGTTTTAAAGAAACAGATATCTTTTAGCTATTGTTTATCCTGCAAGAAGATTCACTGTCTCTCCCTATTGCATCAGAAAGAATACAATGAATGTGAGCAACTGCTGAGAAAATCCCATCCTTAGAATCCTGTTTCTCTATAGCAGTGTTCTGCTAAGACTGCATTGCTTAGAGAAGGTTTGAGTTACACTTCCACTTTTTTTTAAAAGAGAGAGATATGTTGTAGGTATTCTATCTCCTGCGTTAAGCTTCATTGTCTTTACATATTGCAAGAGAAAGAATACAATGAATGTTACCAACTGCTGAGAAAATCCCATGCTTATAATGCTAGGTTTCTCTACAGTAGTGTTGTGCTAATGCAGCATTGCACAGCGAAGTGTGGAGTTACAAGTCCACTTTTCTGTTTCAAAGAACGAGATGTGGTTCACCTATTGAACATCCGGCATTAAGCTTCACTGTCTTTCCACATTGCAGGAGAAAAAACACAAGGAATGTGCCCAAGTGCTGAGACAATCTCATGCTTACAATGCAACATTCTCTACAGTAGTGTTCTGCTCATTCAAAATTGCCCAGAGGAGTGTAGATTTAAATTTCCACTTTCCTGTTTCAAAGAAAGAGATATCTTCTCGATATTGTTTATCCTGCAGTATGATTCACGTTCTTTCCACATTGCATGTGAAAGAATACACTGAATGTTAGCAACTGCTGAGAAAATCCCATCCTTGCAATGCTATGTTTCTCTACAGCAGTGTTGTGCTAAGACTGCATTGCCCGGAGAAGTGGGGAGTTACACTTCAACTTTTGTGTTTGAAAGAATGAGATATCTTTCTGCTACTCCATCTCGTGGATTAATCTTCACTGTCCTTACATATTGCAAGAGAAAGAAAAAAGGAATGTTACAAACTGCTGAGAAAATGCCTTCCATACACTGCCGTGTGTCTCTAAAGCAGTGTTCTGCTAAGACTGCATTGCTCAGAGAAGTTTGGAGTTAAACTTCGAGTTTTCTGTTTCAAAGACAGAGATATCTGTTGGCTATTCTATCTCCTGCATTCAGCTTCACGGTCTTTACATACTGCATGAGAAAGAATACAAGGCATGTTAGCAACTGCTGAGATAGTCTCATATTTGCAGTGCTGTTTCTCTATACTGGTGTTCTGCTAAGACTGCATTGCTTAGAGAAGTCTGGAGTTAACCTTTGACTTTTCTGTTTCAGAAAAAGAGATATTTGTTGGCTCTTCTACCTCCTGCGTTCAGCTTATGGTCTTTAACTACTGCAAGAGAAAGAATACAAAGGAATGTTAAAACTGCTGAGAAAATCTCATTCTTTCAACGCTGTTACTGTAAACTGATGTTCTGCTAAGACTGCATTGCTAAAAAAGCTTGGAGTTAAACTTCGAGTTTTCAGCTTCAAGGAAAGACCCATCGGTTACACATTCTGTCTCATGCGTTCAGCTTCACTGTCTTTACACAGTGCAGAGAAACTGTACAATGAATGGTAGCAACTGCTGAGAAAAGGTAGTTATTACAACGTTGTTTCTTCATACTGGTGTTCTGCTAAGAATGAAATAGTTAGAGAGGTTTGGAGTTAAACTTGGAATTGATTGCTTGAAAAAAAAGAAATATCTGCTAGCTATTCCCTCTCCTACGTTCAGCTGCACTGTCTTTGCTTCGCTTTCTATACATACTGCAAGAGAAAGAATACAGGGAATGTTAGTAACTGCTGAGAAAATCTCATTTTTACAACGCTGCTTCTCTATACTGGTGTTTTCCTAAGACTGCATTGCTTACAGAAGTTGGGAGTTAAACTTCGACTTTAGTGTTTCAAAGCAAGTGATATCTCTTAAGTATTCTATCTCCTGCGTTCATCTTCACTGTCTTTACATACTGCAACAGAAAAAATACAAGGAATGTTATCAAAGGCTGAGAAAATCTCATTCTTACGACGCTGTTCCTCTATACTGGTGTTCTGGTACGACTGCATTGCTTAAAAAGCTTGGAGTTAAACTTCGACTTTTCTGCTTCAAGGAAAGAGCCATCTGTTACACATTCTGTCTCATGCGTTCAGCTTCACTGTCTTTACATAGTGCAGAGAAACTATACAATGAATGGTACCAACTGCTGAGAAAATGTAGTTATTACAACGCTGTTTCTTCATACTGGTGTTCTGCTAAGAATGAAATAGTTAGAGAGGTTTGGAGTTAAACTTGGAATTGATTGCTTGAAAAAAAAAATATCTGCTAGCTATTCTGTCTCCTGCATTCAGCTCCACTGTCTTTGCTTCAATATCTAAACGTACTGCAAGAGAAAGAATACAAGGAATGTTAACAACTTCTGAGAAAATCTCATTCTTACAACGTTGCTTCTCTATACTAGTGTTCTGCTCGGACCGAATTGCTTAGAGAACGTTGGAGTTATACTTCCACTTTTCTCTTTCAAACAAAGAGATATCTTTTAGCTGTTGGATGTCCTGCGTTAAGCTTCCCTGTCTTTACAAACTGCAAAAGAAAGAATACGAGGAATGTTAGCAAGTGCTGAGAAAACCTCAAACTTACAACGCAGTTTCTGTATACTAGTGTTCTGCCCGGACCGAATTGCTTAGAGAACGCTGGAGTTATCCTTCCACTTTTCTCTTGCAAACAAAGAGATATCTTTTAGTTGTTGGATGTCCTGCGTTAAACTTCCCTGTCTTTACAAACTGGAAAAGAAAGAATACGAGGAATGTAAGCAAGTGCTGAGAAAATCTCAACCTTTCAACGCTGGTTCTGTATACCAGGGTTCTGCCCGGACCGAATTGCTTAGAGAACGCTGGAGTTATTCTTTCACTTTTCGATTTCAAACACAGAGATATCTTTTAGCTGTTGGATGTCCTGCGTTAAGCTCACCTGTCTTTACAAACTGGCAAAGGAAGAATACGAGGAATGTTAGCCAGTGTTGAGAAAATCTCAACCTTACAACGCTGGTTATATATACTCGTGTTCTGCTCGGACCGAATTGTGTAGAGAACGTTGGAGTTCTCCTTCCACTTTTCTCCTTCCAACTAAGAGATATCTTTTAGCTGTTGGATGGCCTGCGTTGAGCTTCCCTGACTTTACAAACTGCCAAAGAAAGAATACGAGGAATGTTAGCAAGTGCTGAGAAAACCCCAACCTTCCAACGCTGGTTCTGTATGCTAGTGTTGTGCCCTGACCGAATTTCTAACAGAACGCTGGAGTTATCTTTCCACTTTTCTCTTTCAAACAAAGAGATATCTTTTAGCTGTTGGATGTCCTGCGTTAAGGTTGCCTGTCTTTATAAAGTGCCAAAGAAGGAATACAAGGAATGTTACCAACTGCTGAGAAAATCCCATCCTTACAATGCTAGGTTTCTCTGTAGTAGTGTTCTGCTAATACAGGATTGCCGAGAGATATGTGGAGTAACAATTCCACTTTTGTGTTTCAAAGAAAGAGATGTCTTTTAGCTATTGAACATCTCGCATTAAGCTTCACTGTCTTTCAACATGCATGAGAAAGAATACAAGGAATGTTACGAACTGCTGCGACAATCTCATGCTTACAATGCAAGGTGTCTCTATAGTAGTGTTCTGCTAATACAAAATTGCCCAGAGAAGTGTGGAGTTACAATTCCACTTTACTGTTTTGAAGAAACAGATATCTTTTAGCTATTGTTTATCCTGCAAGAAGCTTCACTGTCTCTCCCTATTGCATCAGAAAGAATACAATGAATGTGAGCAACTGCTGAGAAAATCCCATCCTTACACTGCTGTGTTTCTCTATAGAAGTGTTCTGCTAAGACTGCATTGCTTAGAGAAGGATTGAGTTATACTTCCACTTTCATTTTTAAAAGAGAGAGATATGTTGTAGGTATTCTATCTCCTGCGTTAAGCTTCATTGTCTTTACATATTGCAAGAGAAAGAATACAATGAATGTTACCAACTGCTGAGAAAATCCCATGCTTATAATGCTAGGTTTCTCTACAGTAGTGTTGTGCTAATGCAGCATTGCACAGCGAAGTGTGGAGTTACAAGTCCACTTTTCTGTTTCAAAGAAAGAGATGTGGTTCACCTATTGAACATCCGGCATTAAGCTTCACTGTCTTTCCACATTGCAGGAGAAAAAACACAAGGAATGTGCCCAAGTGCTGAGACAATCTCATGCTTACAATGCAACATTCTCTACAGTAGTGTTCTGCTCATTCAAAATTGCCCAGAGGAGTGTAGATTTAAATTTCCACTTTCCTGTTTCAAAGAAAGAGATATCTTCTCGATATTGTTTATCCTGCAGTATGATTCACGTTCTTTCCACATTGCATGTGAAAGAATACACTGAATGTTAGCAACTGCTGAGAAAATCCCATCCTTGCAATGCTATGTTTCTCTACAGCAGTGTTGTGCTAAGACTGCATTGCCCGGAGAAGTGGGGAGTTACACTTCAACTTTTGTGTTTGAAAGAATGAGATATCTTTCTGCTACTCCATCTCGTGGATTAATCTTCACTGTCCTTACATATTGCAAGAGAAAGAATAAAAGGAATGTTACAAACTGCTGAGAAAATGCCTTCCATACACTGCCGTGTGTCTCTAAAGCAGTGTTCTGCTAAGACTGCATTGCTCAGAGAAGTTTGGAGTTAAACTTCGAGTTTTCTGTTTCAAAGACAGAGATATCTGTTGGCTATTCTATCTCCTGCATTCAGCTTCACGGTCTTTACATACTGCATGAGAAAGAATACAAGGCATGTTAGCAACTGCTGAGATAGTCTCATATTTGCAGTGCTGTTTCTCTATACTGGTGTTCTGCTAAGACTGCATTGCTTAGAGAAGTCTGGAGTTAACCTTTGACTTTTCTGTTTCAGAAAAAGAGATATTTGTTGGCTCTTCTACCTCCTGCGTTCAGCTTATGGTCTTTAACTACTGCAAGAGAAAGAATACAAAGGAATGTTAAAACTGCTGAGAAAATCTCATTCTTTCAACGCTGTTACTGTAAACTGATGTTCTGCTAAGACTGCATTCCTTACTGAAGTTTGGAGTTAAAGTTAGGCTTTTGTGTTTCAAAACCAGAGATATTTGTTACATATTCTGTCTCCTGCGTTAAGCTTCAATGTCTTTACATATCGCAGAGAAACTATACAAGGAATGTTAGCAACTGCTGTGAAAACGTAGTGATTACAACGATGTTTCTCCATACTGGTTTTCTGCTAAGAATGCATTGGTTTGAGAGGTTTGGAGTTAAACTTCGAATTTTCTGTTTCAAAGAAAGAGATATCTGCTAGCTATTCCCTCTCCTGCGTTCAGCTGCACTGTCTTTGCTTCGCTTTCTATACATACTGCAAGAGAAAGAATACAGGGAATGTTAGTAACTGCTGAGAAAATCTCATTTTTACAACGCTGCTTCTCTATACTGGTGTTTTCCTAAGACTGCATTGCTTAGAGAAGCTGGGAGTTAAACTTCGACTTTAGTGTTTCAAAGCAAGTGATATCTCTTAAGTATTCTATCTCCTGCGTTCATCTTCACTGTCTTTACATACTGCAACAGAAAAAATACAAGGAATGTTACCAAATGCTGAGAAAATCTCATTCTTACGACGCTGTTCCTCTATACTGGTGTTCTGGTACGACTGCATTGCTTAAAAAGCTTGGAGTTAAACTTCGACTTTTCTGCTTCAAGGAAAGAGCTATCTGTTACACATTCTGTCTCATGCGTTCAGCTTCACTGTCTTTACATAGTGCAGAGAAACTATACAATGAATGGTAGCAACTGCTGAGAAAAGGTAGTTATTACAACGCTGTTTCTTCGTACTGGTGTTCTGCTAAGAATGAAATAGTTAGAGAGGTTTGGAATTAAACTTGGAATTGGATTGCTTGAAAAAAAAAGAGATATCTGCTAGCTATTCTGTCTCCTGCATTCAGTTCACTTCCACTTTTGCTTCTCATATCTAAACGTACTGCAAGAGAAAGAATACAAGGAATGTTAACAACTTTGAGAAAAATCTCATTCTTACACGCTGTTTCTCTACACTAGTGTTTCTGCTCGGACCGAATTGCTTAGAGAACGTGGAAGTTATACTTCCACTTCTCTCTTTCAAACAAAGAGATACTTTTTAGCTGTTCTGTCTCCTACGTTAAGCTTCCCTGTCTTTACAAACTGCCAAAGAAAGAATACGAGGAATGTTAGCAAGTGCTGAGAAATCTGACCCTTACAACGCAGTTTCTGTATACTCGTGTTCTGCTCGGACCGAATTGCTTAGAGAACGCTGGAGTTATCTTCACTTTTCTCTTTCAAACAAAGAGATATCTTTTAGCTGTTGGATGGCCTGCGTTGAGCTTCCCTGTCTTTACAAAATGCCAAAGAAAGAATACGAGGAATGTTAGGAAGTGCTGAGAAAACCCCAACCTTCCAACGCTGGTTCTGTATGCTAGCGTTGTGCCCTGACCGAATTTCTTACAGAACCTGAGTTATCTTTCCACTTTTGTCTTTCAAACAAAGAGATATCTTTTAGCTGTTGGATGTCCTCCGTTAAGGTTGCTTGTCTTTACAAAGTGCCAAAGAAGGAATACAAGGAATGTTACCAACTGCTGAGAAAATCCCATCCTTACAATGCTAGGTTTCTCTGTAGTAGTGTTCTGCTAATACAGGATTGCCGAGAGATATGTGGAGCTACAATTCCACTTTTCTGTTTCAAAGAAAGAGATGTCTTTTAGCTATTGAACATCCGCATTAAGCTTCCGTCTTTCAACATTGCATGAGAAAGAATACAAGGAATGTTACGAACTGCTGCGACAATCTCATGCTTACAATGCAAGGTGTCTTTATAGTAGTGTTCTGCTAATACAAAATTGCCCAGAGAAGTGTGGAGTTACAATTCCACTTTACTGTTTTAAAGAAACAGATATCTTTTAGCTATTGTTTATCCTGCAAGAAGATTCACTGTCTCTCCCTATTGCATCAGAAAGAATACAATGAATGTGAGCAACTGCTGAGAAAATCCCATCCTTAGAACTGCTGTTTCTCTATAGCAGTGTTCTGCTAAGACTGCATTGCTTAGAGAAGGTTTGAGTTACACTTCCACTTTTTTTTAAAAGAGAGAGATATGTTGTAGGTATTCTATCTCCTGCGTTAAGCTTCATTGTCTTTACATATTGCAAGAGAAAGAATACAATGAATGTTACCAACTGCTGAGAAAATCCCATGCTTATAATGCTAGGTTTCTCTACAGTAGTGTTGTGCTAATGCAGCATTGCACAGCGAAGTGTGGAGTTACAAGTCCACTTTTCTGTTTCAAAGAAGAGATGTGGTTCACCTATTGAACATCCGGCATTAAGCTTCACTGTCTTTCCACATTGCAGGAGAAAAAACACAAGGAATGTGCCCAAGTGCTGAGACAATCTCATGCTTACAATGCAACATTCTCTACAGTAGTGTTCTGCTCATTCAAAATTGCCCAGAGGAGTGTAGATTTAAATTTCCACTTTCCTGTTTCAAAGAAAGAGATATCTTCTCGATATTGTTTATCCTGCAGTATGATTCACGTTCTTTCCACATTGCATGTGAAAGAATACACTGAATGTTAGCAACTGCTGAGAAAATCCCATCCTTGCAATGCTATGTTTCTCTACAGCAGTGTTGTGCTAAGACTGCATTGCCCGGAGAAGTGGGGAGTTACACTTCAACTTTTGTGTTTGAAAGAATGAGATATCTTTCTGCTACTCCATCTCGTGGATTAATCTTCACTGTCCTTACATATTGCAAGAGAAAGAATAAAAGGAATGTTACAAACTGCTGAGAAAATGCCTTCCATACACTGCCGTGTGTCTCTAAAGCAGTGTTCTGCTAAGACTGCATTGCTCAGAGAAGTTTGGAGTTAAACTTCGAGTTTTCTGTTTCAAAGACAGAGATATCTGTTGGCTATTCTATCTCCTGCATTCAGCTTCACGGTCTTTACATACTGCATGAGAAAGAATACAAGGCATGTTAGCAACTGCTGAGATAGTCTCATATTTGCAGTGCTGTTTCTCTATACTGGTGTTCTGCTAAGACTGCATTGCTTAGAGAAGTCTGGAGTTAACCTTTGACTTTTCTGTTTCAGAAAAAGAGATATTTGTTGGCTCTTCTACCTCCTGCGTTCAGCTTATGGTCTTTAACTACTGCAAGAGAAAGAATACAAAGGAATGTTAAAACTGCTGAGAAAATCTCATTCTTTCAACGCTGTTACTGTAAACTGATGTTCTGCTAAGACTGCATTCCTTACTGAAGTTTGGAGTTAAAGTTAGGCTTTTGTGTTTCAAAACCAGAGATATTTGTTACATATTCTGTCTCCTGCGTTAAGCTTCAATGTCTTTACATATCGCAGAGAAGCTATACAAGGAATGTTAGCAACTGCTGTGAAAACGTAGTGATTACAACGATGTTTCTCCATACTGGTTTTCTGCTAAGAATGCATTGGTTTGAGAGGTTTGGAGTTAAACTTCGAATTTTCTGTTTCAAAGAAAGAGATATCTGCTAGCTATTCCCTCTCCTGCGTTCAGCTGCACTGTCTTTGCTTCGCTTTCTATACATACTGCAAGAGAAAGAATACAGGGAATGTTAGTAACTGCTGAGAAAATCTCATTTTTACAACGCTGCTTCTCTATACTGGTGTTTTCCTAAGACTGCATTGCTTACAGAAGTTGGGAGTTAAACTTCGACTTTAGTGTTTCAAAGCAAGTGATATCTCTTAAGTATTCTATCTCCTGCGTTCATCTTCACTGTCTTTACATACTGCAACAGAAAAAATACAAGGAATGTTACCAAATGCTGAGAAAATCTCATTCTTACGACGCTGTTCCTCTATACTGGTGTTCTGGTACGACTGCATTGCTTAAAAAGCTTGGAGTTAAACTTCGACTTTTCTGCTTCAAGGAAAGAGCCATCTGTTACACATTCTGTCTCATGCGTTCAGCTTCACTGTCTTTACATAGTGCAGAGAAACTATACAATGAATGGTAGCAACTGCTGAGAAAAGGTAGTTATTACAACGCTGTTTCTTCATACTGGTGTTCTGCTAAGAATGAAATAGTTAGAGAGGTTTGGAGTTAAACTTGGAATTGATTGCTTGAAAAAAAAAAAGATATCTGCTAGCTATTCTGTCTCCTGCATTCAGCTCCACTGTCTTTGCATCAATATCTAAACGTACTGCAAGAGAAAGAATACAGGAATGTTAACAACTTCTGAGAAAATCTCATTCTTACAACGCTGTTTCTCTATACTAGTGTTCTGCTGAGACCGAATTGGTTAGAGAATGTTGGAATTATACTTCCACTTCTCTCTTTCAAACAAAGAGATACCTTTTAGCTGTTCTATCTCCTTCGTTAAGCTTCCCTGTCTTTACAAACTGCCAAAGAAAGAATAAGAGGAATGTTAGCAAGTGCTGAGAAAATCTGACCCTTACAACGCAGTTTCTGTATACTCGTGTTCTGCTCGGACCGAATTGTTTAGAGAACGCTGGAGTTATCCTTCCACTTTTCTCTTTCAAACAAAGAGATATCTTTTAGCTGTTGGATGTTAGCAAGTGCTGACAAAATCCCGTACTTATAATGCTGTTTCTTTATAGTAGTGTTCTGCTAAGACTGCATTGCCCAGAGAAGTGTGGAGTTATATCTGCAAATTTCTGTTTGAAAGAAAGAGACATCTGTTAGCTATTCTATCTCCTCGATAAGCTTCACTGTCTTCACATATTGCAAGAGAATGAATACAAGGAATATTACCAACTGCTGAGAAAATCCCCTCCGTACAACGCTATAATTCTCCAAAGCAGTGTGCTGCTAAGACTTCATTGCTTAGAGAAATTTTGAGTTACACATTCACTTTTCTCTTTCAAAGAAAGAGACATATTTCAGCTATTCTAATCTCCTGCATTAAGCTTCATTGTGTTTACATACAGCCAGAGAAGAAATGTCACCAACTCCTGAGAAAATCCCATCCTTAGAATCCTGTTTCTCTATAGCAGTGTTCTGCTAAGACTGCATTGCTTAGAGAAGGTTTGAGTTACACTTTCACGTTTTTTTTTAAAAGGGAGAGATATGTTTTAGGTATTCTATCTCCTGCATTAAGCTTCATTGTCTTTACATATTGCAAGAGAAAGAATACAATGAATGTTACCAACTGCTGAGAAAATCCCATGCTTATAATGCTAGGTTTCTCTACAGTAGTGTTGTGCTAATGCAGCATTGCACAGCGAAGTGTGGAGTTACAAGTCCACTTTTCTGTTTCAAAGAAAGAGATGTGGTTTACCTATTGAACATCCGGCATTAAGCTTCACTGTCTTTCCACATTGCAGGAGAAAAAACACAAGGAATGTGCCCAAGTGCTGAGACAATCTCATGCTTACAGTGCAACATTCTCTACAGTAGTGTTCTGCTCATTCAAAATTGCCCAGAGGAGTGTAGATTTAGATTTCCATATTTCTGTTTCAGAGAAAGAGATATCTTTTCGATATTGTTTATCCTGCAGTATGATTCACGTTCTTTCCACATTGCATGTGAAAGAATACACTGAATGTTAGCAACTGCTGAGAAAATCCCATCCTTGCAATGCTACGTTTCTCTATAGCAGTGTTGTGCTAAGACTGCATTGCCAGAGAAGTTGAGAGTTACACTTCCACTTTTCTGTTTGAAAGAATGAGATATCTTTCTGCTACTCTATCTCCTCGATTAAGATTCACTGTCCTTACATATTGCAAGAGAAAGAATAAAAGGAATGTTACAAACTGCTGAGAAAATCTCTTCCATACATTGCTATGTTTCTCTAAAGCAGTGTTCTGCTAAGATTGCATTGCCCAAAGAAGTTTGGAGTTATACTTCCACTTTTCCGTTTCATAGAAAGAGATATCGTCTAGTTATTCCATCTCCTCCATTAAGTTTCACTGTGTTTACGTACATGGCAGAGAAAGAATAAAAGAAATATTACCAAATGCTGCGAAACTCCCATTCGTACAATCCTATGTTTCTGTATAGAAGTGTTGTGCTAACACATCATTGCCTAGAGAAATTTGGAGTTACACTTCCACTTTTCTGTTTCAAAGAAAGAGATTTTTTCTGCTACTCTATCTCGGTCATTAAGCTTCACTGTCTTTATATATTGCAAGACAAAGAATACAAGGAGTGTTAGCAAGTGCTGAGAAAATCCCGTACTTATAATGCTGTTTCTTTATAGTAGTGTTCTGCTAAGACTGCATTGCCCAGAGAAGTGTGGAGTTATATCTGCAAATTTCTCTTTGAAAGAAAGAGACATCTTTTAGCTATTCTATCTCCTGGATAAGCTTCACTGTCTTCACATATTGCAAGAGAATGAATACAAGGAATATTACCAAGTGCTGAAAATCCCCTCCATACAACGCTATAATTCTCTAAAGCAGTATTCTGCTAAGACTGCATTGCTCAGAGAAATTTTGACTTACACTTTCATTTTTCTGTTTCAAAAAAAGACACATATTTCAGCTATTCTAATCTCCTGCATTAAGCTTCGCTGTGTTTACATACAGCCAGAGAAGGTATGTCACCAACTCCTGAGAAAATCCCATCCTTAGAATCCTGTTTCTCTATAGCAGTGTTCTGCTAAGACTGCATTGCTTAGAGAAGGTTTGAGTTACACTTCCACTTTTTTTTAAAAGAGAGAGATATGTTGTAGGTATTCTATCTCCTGCGTTAAGCTTCATTGTCTTTACATATTGCAAGAGAAAGAATACAATGAATGTTACCAACTGCTGAGAAAATCCCATGCTTATAATGCTAGGTTTCTCTACAGTAGTGTTGTGCTAATGCAGCATTGCACAGCGAAGTGTGGAGTTACAAGTCCACTTTTCTGTTTCAAAGAACGAGATGTGGTTCACCTATTGAACATCCGGCATTAAGCTTCACTGTCTTTCCACATTGCAGGAGAAAAAACACAAGGAATGTGCCCAAGTGCTGAGACAATCTCATGCTTACAATGCAACATTCTCTACAGTAGTGTTCTGCTCATTCAAAATTGCCCAGAGGAGTGTAGATTTAAATTTCCACTTTCCTGTTTCAAAGAAAGAGATATCTTCTCGATATTGTTTATCCTGCAGTATGATTCACGTTCTTTCCACATTGCATGTGAAAGAATACACTGAATGTTAGCAACTGCTGAGAAAATCCCATCCTTGCAATGCTATGTTTCTCTACAGCAGTGTTGTGCTAAGACTGCATTGCCCGGAGAAGTGGGGAGTTACACTTCAACTTTTGTGTTTGAAAGAATGAGATATCTTTCTGCTACTCCATCTCGTGGATTAATCTTCACTGTCCTTACATATTGCAAGAGAAAGAATAAAAGGAATGTTACAAACTGCTGAGAAAATGCCTTCCATACACTGCCGTGTGTCTCTAAAGCAGTGTTCTGCTAAGACTGCATTGCTCAGAGAAGTTTGGAGTTAAACTTCGAGTTTTCTGTTTCAAAGACAGAGATATCTGTTGGCTATTCTATCTCCTGCATTCAGCTTCACGGTCTTTACATACTGCATGAGAAAGAATACAAGGCATGTTAGCAACTGCTGAGATAGTCTCATATTTGCAGTGCTGTTTCTCTATACTGGTGTTCTGCTAAGACTGCATTGCTTAGAGAAGTCTGGAGTTAACCTTTGACTTTTCTGTTTCAGAAAAAGAGATATTTGTTGGCTCTTCTACCTCCTGCGTTCAGCTTATGGTCTTTAACTACTGCAAGAGAAAGAATACAAAGGAATGTTAAAACTGCTGAGAAAATCTCATTCTTTCAACGCTGTTACTGTAAACTGATGTTCTGCTAAGACTGCATTCCTTACTGAAGTTTGGAGTTAAAGTTAGGCTTTTGTGTTTCAAAACCAGAGATATTTGTTACATATTCTGTCTCCTGCGTTAAGCTTCAATGTCTTTACATATCGCAGAGAAGCTATACAAGGAATGTTAGCAACTGCTGTGAAAACGTAGTGATTACAACGATGTTTCTCCATACTGGTTTTCTGCTAAGAATGCATTGGTTTGAGAGGTTTGGAGTTAAACTTCGAATTTTCTGTTTCAAAGAAAGAGATATCTGCTAGCTATTCCCTCTCCTGCGTTCAGCTGCACTGTCTTTGCTTCGCTTTCTATACATACTGCAAGAGAAAGAATACAGGGAATGTTAGTAACTGCTGAGAAAATCTCATTTTTACAACGCTGCTTCTCTATACTGGTGTTTTCCTAAGACTGCATTGCTTACAGAAGTTGGGAGTTAAACTTCGACTTTAGTGTTTCAAAGCAAGTGATATCTCTTAAGTATTCTATCTCCTGCGTTCATCTTCACTGTCTTTACATACTGCAACAGAAAAAATACAAGGAATGTTACCAAATGCTGAGAAAATCTCATTCTTACGACGCTGTTCCTCTATACTGGTGTTCTGGTACGACTGCATTGCTTAAAAAGCTTGGAGTTAAACTTCGACTTTTCTGCTTCAAGGAAAGAGCCATCTGTTACACATTCTGTCTCATGCGTTCAGCTTCACTGTCTTTACATAGTGCAGAGAAACTATACAATGAATGGTAGCAACTGCTGAGAAAAGGTAGTTATTACAACGCTGTTTCTTCATACTGGTGTTCTGCTAAGAATGAAATAGTTAGAGAGGTTTGGAGTTAAACTTGGAATTGATTGCTTGAAAAAAAGAGATATCTGCTAGCTATTCTGTCTCCTGCATTCAGCTCCACTGTCTTTGCATCAATATCTAAACGTACTGCAAGAGAAAGAATACAGGGAATGTTAACAACTTCTGAGAAAATCTCATTCTTACAACGCTGTTTCTCTATACTAGTGTTCTGCTGAGACCGAATTGGTTAGAGAATGTTGGAATTATACTTCCACTTCTCTCTTTCAAACAAAGAGATACCTTTTAGCTGTTCTATCTCCTTCGTTAAGCTTCCCTGTCTTTACAAACTGCCAAAGAAAGAATAAGAGGAATGTTAGCAAGTGCTGAGAAAATCTGACCCTTACAACGCAGTTTCTGTATACTCGTGTTCTGCTCGGACCGAATTGTTTAGAGAACGCTGGAGTTATCCTTCCACTTTTCTCTTTCAAACAAAGAGATATCTTTTAGCTGTTGGATGTTAGCAAGTGCTGACAAAATCCCGTACTTATAATGCTGTTTCTTTATAGTAGTGTTCTGCTAAGACTGCATTGCCCAGAGAAGTGTGGAGTTATATCTGCAAATTTCTGTTTGAAAGAAAGAGACATCTGTTAGCTATTCTATCTCCTCGATAAGCTTCACTGTCTTCACATATTGCAAGAGAATGAATACAAGGAATATTACCAACTGCTGAGAAAATCCCCTCCGTACAACGCTATAATTCTCCAAAGCAGTGTGCTGCTAAGACTTCATTGCTTAGAGAAATTTTGAGTTACACATTCACTTTTCTCTTTCAAAGAAAGAGACATATTTCAGCTATTCTAATCTCCTGCATTAAGCTTCATTGTGTTTACATACAGCCAGAGAAGAAATGTCACCAACTCCTGAGAAAATCCCATCCTTAGAATCCTGTTTCTCTATAGCAGTGTTCTGCTAAGACTGCATTGCTTAGAGAAGGTTTGAGTTACACTTTCACGTTTTTTTTTAAAAGGGAGAGATATGTTTTAGGTATTCTATCTCCTGCATTAAGCTTCATTGTCTTTACATATTGCAAGAGAAAGAATACAATGAATGTTACCAACTGCTGAGAAAATCCCATGCTTATAATGCTAGGTTTCTCTACAGTAGTGTTGTGCTAATGCAGCATTGCACAGCGAAGTGTGGAGTTACAAGTCCACTTTTCTGTTTCAAAGAAAGAGATGTGGTTTACCTATTGAACATCCGGCATTAAGCTTCACTGTCTTTCCACATTGCAGGAGAAAAAACACAAGGAATGTGCCCAAGTGCTGAGACAATCTCATGCTTACAGTGCAACATTCTCTACAGTAGTGTTCTGCTCATTCAAAATTGCCCAGAGGAGTGTAGATTTAGATTTCCATATTTCTGTTTCAGAGAAAGAGATATCTTTTCGATATTGTTTATCCTGCAGTATGATTCACGTTCTTTCCACATTGCATGTGAAAGAATACACTGAATGTTAGCAACTGCTGAGAAAATCCCATCCTTGCAATGCTACGTTTCTCTATAGCAGTGTTGTGCTAAGACTGCATTGCCAGAGAAGTTGAGAGTTACACTTCCACTTTTCTGTTTGAAAGAATGAGATATCTTTCTGCTACTCTATCTCCTCGATTAAGATTCACTGTCCTTACATATTGCAAGAGAAAGAATAAAAGGAATGTTACAAACTGCTGAGAAAATCTCTTCCATACATTGCTATGTTTCTCTAAAGCAGTGTTCTGCTAAGATTGCATTGCCCAAAGAAGTTTGGAGTTATACTTCCACTTTTCCGTTTCATAGAAAGAGATATCGTCTAGTTATTCCATCTCCTCCATTAAGTTTCACTGTGTTTACGTACATGGCAGAGAAAGAATAAAAGAAATATTACCAAATGCTGCGAAACTCCCATTCGTACAATCCTATGTTTCTGTATAGAAGTGTTGTGCTAACACATCATTGCCTAGAGAAATTTGGAGTTACACTTCCACTTTTCTGTTTCAAAGAAAGAGATTTTTTCTGCTACTCTATCTCGGTCATTAAGCTTCACTGTCTTTATATATTGCAAGACAAAGAATACAAGGAGTGTTAGCAAGTGCTGAGAAAATCCCGTACTTATAATGCTGTTTCTTTATAGTAGTGTTCTGCTAAGACTGCATTGCCCAGAGAAGTGTGGAGTTATATCTGCAAATTTCTCTTTGAAAGAAAGAGACATCTTTTAGCTATTCTATCTCCTGGATAAGCTTCACTGTCTTCACATATTGCAAGAGAATGAATACAAGGAATATTACCAAGTGCTGAGAAAATCCCCTCCATACAACGCTATAATTCTCTAAAGCAGTATTCTGCTAAGACTGCATTGCTCAGAGAAATTTTGACTTACACTTTCATTTTTCTGTTTCAAAAAAAGACACATATTTCAGCTATTCTAATCTCCTGCATTAAGCTTCGCTGTGTTTACATACAGCCAGAGAAGGTATGTCACCAACTCCTGAGAAAATCCCATCCTTAGAATCCTGTTTCTCTATAGCAGTGTTCTGCTAAGACTGCATTGCTTAGAGAAGGTTTGAGTTACACTTCCACTTTTTTTTAAAAGAGAGAGATATGTTTAGGTATTCTATCTCCTGCGTTAAGCTTCATTGTCTTTACATATGCAAGAGAAAGAATACAATGAATGTTTACCAACTGCTGAGAAAATCCCATGCTTATAATGCTAGGTTTCTCTACAGTAGTGTTGTGCTAATGCAGCATTGCACAGCGAAGTGTGGAGTTACAAGTCCACTTTTCTGTTTCAAAGAACGAGATGGTTCACCTATTGAACATCCGGCATTAAGCTTCACTGTCTTTCCACATTGCAGGAGAAAAAAACACAAGGAATGTGCCCAAGTCTGAACAATCTCATGCTTACAATGCAACATTCTCTACAGTAGTGTTTCTGCTCATTCAAAATTGCCCAGAGGAGTGTAGATTTAAATTTCCACTTTCCTGTTCAAAGAAAGAGATATCTTCTCGATATTGTTTATCCTGCAGTATGATTCACGTTCTTTCCACATTGCATGTGAAAGAATACACTGAATGTTAGCAACTGCCGAGAAAATCCCATCCTTGCAATGCTATGTTCTCTACAGCAGTGTTGTGCTAAGACTGCATTGCCCGGAGAAGTGGGAGTTACACTTCAACTTTTGTGTTTGAAAGAATGAGATATCTTTCTGCTACTCCATCTCGTGGATTAATCTTCACTGTCCTACATATTGCAAGAGAAAGAATAAAAGAATTTACAAACTGCTGAGAAAATGCCTTCCATACACTGCCGTGTGTCTCTAAAGCAGTGTTCTGCTAAGACTGCATTGCTCAGAGAAGTTTGGAGTTAAACTTCGAGTTTCTGTTTCAAAGACGAGATATCTGTTGGCTATTCTATCTCCTGCATCAGCTTCACGGTCTTTACATACTGCATGAGAAAGAATACAAGGCATGTTAGCAACTGCTGAGATAGTCTCATATTTGCAGTGCTGTTTCTCTATACTGTGTTCTGCTAAGACTGCATTGCTTAGAGAAGTCTGGAGTTAACCTTTGACTTTTCTGTTCAGAAAAGAGATATTTGTTGGCTCTTCTACCTCCTGCGTTCAGCTTATGTCTTTAACTACTGCAAGAGAAAGAATACAAAGGAATGTTAAAACTGCTGAGAAAATCTCATTCTTCAACGCTGTTACTGTAACTATGTTCTGCTAAGACTGCATTGCTAAAAAAGCTTGGAGTTAAACTTCGAGTTTTCAGCTTCAAGAAAGACCCATCGGTTACACATTCTGTCTCATGCGTTCAGCTTCACTGTCTTTACACAGTGCAGAGAAACTGTACAATGAATGGTAGCAACTGCTGAGAAAAGTATTATTACAACGTTGTTTCTTCCACTGGTGTTCTGCTAAGAATAAATAGTTAGAGAGGTTTGGAGTTAAACTGAATGATTGCTTGAAAAAAAGAAATATCTGCTAGCTATTCCCTCTCCTACGTTCAGCTGCACTGTCTTTGCTTCGCTTTCTATACATACTGCAAGAGAAAGAATACAGGGAATGTTAGTAACTGCTGAGAAAATCTCATTTTTACAACGCTGCTTCTCTATACTGTGTTTCCTAAGACTGCATTGCTTACAGAAGTTGGAGTTAAACTTCGACTTTAGTGTTTCAAAGCAAGTATATCTCTTAAGTATTCTATCTCCTGCGTTCATCTTCACTGTCTTTACATACTGCAACAGAAAAAATAAAGGAATGTTATCAAAGGCTGAGAAAATCTCATTCTTACGACGCTGTTCCTCTATACTGGTTTCTGGTACGACTGCATGCTTAAAAAGCTTGGAGTTAAACTTCGACTTTTCTGCTTCAAAAAGAGCCATCTGTTACACATTCTGTCTCATGCGTTCAGCTTCACTGTCTACATAGTGCAGAGAAACTATACAATGAATGGTACCAACTGCTGAGAAAATGTAGTTATTACAACGCTGTTTCTTCATACTGGTGTTCTGCTAAGAATGAAATAGTTAGAGAGTTTGGAGTTTAAACTGGAATTGATTGCTTGAAAAAAAGATATCTGCTAGCTATTCTGTCTCCTGCATTCAGCTCCACTGTCTTGCTTCAATATCTAAACGTAACTGCAGAGAAAGAATACAAGGAATGTTAACAACTTCTGAGAAAATCTCATTCTTACAACGTTGCTTCTCTATACTAGTGTTCTGCTCGGACCGAATTGCTTAGAGAACGTTGAGTTATACTTCCACTTTCTCTTTCAAACAAAGAATATCTTTTAGCTGTTGATGTCCTGCGTTAAGCTTCCCTGTCTTTACAAACTGCAAAAGAAAGAATGCGAGGAACGTTAGCAAGTGCTGAGAAAACCTCAAACTTACAACGCAGTTTCTGTATACTAGTGTTCTGCCCGGACGAATTGCTTAGAGAACGCTGGATTATCCTTCCACTTTTCTCTTGCAAACAAAGAGATATCTTTTAGTTGTTGATGTCCTGCGTTAAACTTCCCTGTCTTTACAAACTGGAAAAGAAAGAATACGAGGAATGTAAGCAAAGTGCTGAGAAAATCTCAACCTTTCAACGCTGGTTCTGTATACCAGGGTTCTGCCCGGACCGAATTGCTTAGAGAACGCTGGAGTTATTCTTTCACTTTTCGATTTCAAACACAGAGATATCTTTTAGCTGTTGGATGTCCTGCGTTAAGCTCACCTGTCTTTACAAACTGGCAAAGAAGAATACGAGGAATGTTAGCCAGTGTGAGAAAATCTCAACCTTACAACGCTGTATACTCGTGTTCTGCTCGGACCGAATTGTTAGAGAACGTTGGAGTTCTCCTTCCACTTTTCTCCTTCAACAAAGAGATATCTTTTAGCTGTTGGATGGCCTGCGTTGAGCTTCCCTGACTTTACAAAATGCCAAAGAAAGAATACGAGGAATGTTAGCAAGTGCTGAGAAAACCCCAACCTTCCAACGCTGGTTCTGTATGCTAGTGTTGTGCCCTGACCGAATTTCTAACAGAACGCTGGAGTTATCTTTCCACTTTTCTTTCAAACAAAGAGATATCTTTTAGCTGTTGGATGTCCTGCGTTAAGGTTGCTGTCTTTATAAAGTGCCAAAGAAGGAATACAAGGAATGTTACCAACTGCTGAGAAAATCCCATCCTTACAATGCTAGGTTTCTCTGTAGTAGTGTTCTGCTAATACAGGATTGCCGAGAGATATGTGGAGTAACAATTCCACTTTTCTGTTTCAAAGAAAGAGATGTCTTTTAGCTATTGAACATCTCGCATTAAGCTTCACTGTCTTTCAACATTGCATGAGAAAGAATACAAGGAATGTTACGAACTGCTGCGACAATCTCATGCTTACAATGCAAGGTGTCTCTATAGTAGTGTTCTGCTAATACAAAATTGCCCAGAGAAGTGTGGAGTTACAATTCCACTTTACTGTTTTAAGAAACAGATATCTTTTAGCTATTGTTTATCCTGCAAGAAGCTTCACTGTCTCTCCCTATTGCATCAGAAAGAATACAATGAATGTGAGCAACTCTGAGAAAATCCCATCCTTACACTGCTGTTTCTCTATAGCAGTGTTCTGCTAAGACTGCATTGCTTAGAGAAGGTTTGAGTTACACTTCCACTTTTTTTTAAAAGAGAGAGATATGTTGTAGGTATTCTATCTCCTGCGTTAAGCTTCATTGTCTTTACATATTGCAAGAGAAAGAATACAATGAATGTTACCAACTGCTGAGAAAATCCCATGCTTATAATGCTAGGTTTCTCTACAGTAGTGTTGTGCTAATGCAGCATTGCACAGCGAAGTGTGGAGTTACAAGTCCACTTTTCTGTTTCAAAGAACGAGATGTGGTTCACCTATTGAACATCCGGCATTAAGCTTCACTGTCTTTCCACATTGCAGGAGAAAAAACACAAGGAATGTGCCCAAGTGCTGAGACAATCTCATGCTTACAATGCAACATTCTCTACAGTAGTGTTCTGCTCATTCAAAATTGCCCAGAGGAGTGTAGATTTAAATTTCCACTTTCCTGTTTCAAAGAAAGAGATATCTTCTCGATATTGTTTATCCTGCAGTATGATTCACGTTCTTTCCACATTGCATGTGAAAGAATACACTGAATGTTAGCAACTGCTGAGAAAATCCCATCCTTGCAATGCTATGTTTCTCTACAGCAGTGTTGTGCTAAGACTGCATTGCCCGGAGAAGTGGGAGTTACACTTCAACTTTTGTGTTTGAAAGAATGAGATATCTTTCTGCTACTCCATCTCGTGGATTAATCTTCACTGTCCTTACATATTGCAAGAGAAAGAATAAAAGGAATGTTACAAACTGCTGAGAAAATGCCTTCCATACACTGCCGTGTGTCTCTAAAGCAGTGTTCTGCTAAGACTGCATTGCTCAGAGAAGTTTGGAGTTAAACTTCGAGTTTTCTGTTTCAAAGACAGAGATATCTGTTGGCTATTCTATCTCCTGCATTCAGCTTCACGGTCTTTACATACTGCATGAGAAAGAATACAAGGCATGTTAGCAACTGCTGAGATAGTCTCATATTTGCAGTGCTGTTTCTCTATACTGGTGTTCTGCTAAGACTGCATTGCTTAGAGAAGTCTGGAGTTAACCTTTGACTTTTCTGTTTCAGAAAAAGAGATATTTGTTGGCTCTTCTACCTCCTGCGTTCAGCTTATGGTCTTTAACTACTGCAAGAGAAAGAATACAAAGGAATGTTAAAACTGCTGAGAAAATCTCATTCTTTCAACGCTGTTACTGTAAACTGATGTTCTGCTAAGACTGCATTGCTAAAAAAGCTTGGAGTTAAACTTCGAGTTTTCAGCTTCAAGGAAAGACCCATCGGTTACACATTCTGTCTCATGCGTTCAGCTTCACTGTCTTTACACAGTGCAGAGAAACTGTACAATGAATGGTAGCAACTGCTGAGAAAAGGTAGTTATTACAACGTTGTTTCTTCATACTGGTGTTCTGCTAAGAATGAAATAGTTAGAGAGGTTTGGAGTTAAACTTGGAATTGATTGCTTGAAAAAAAAGAAATATCTGCTAGCTATTCCCTCTCCTACGTTCAGCTGCACTGTCTTTGCTTCGCTTTCTATACATACTGCAAGAGAAAGAATACAGGGAATGTTAGTAACTGCTGAGAAAATCTCATTTTTACAACGCTGCTTCTCTATACTGGTGTTTTCCTAAGACTGCATTGCTTACAGAAGTTGGGAGTTAAACTTCGACTTTAGTGTTTCAAAGCAAGTGATATCTCTTAAGTATTCTATCTCCTGCGTTCATCTTCACTGTCTTTACATACTGCAACAGAAAAAATACAAGGAATGTTATCAAAGGCTGAGAAAATCTCATTCTTACGACGCTGTTCCTCTATACTGGTGTTCTGGTACGACTGCATTGCTTAAAAAGCTTGGAGTTAAACTTCGACTTTTCTGCTTCAAGGAAAGAGCCATCTGTTACACATTCTGTCTCATGCGTTCAGCTTCACTGTCTTTACATAGTGCAGAGAAACTATACAATGAATGGTACCAACTGCTGAGAAAATGTAGTTATTACAACGCTGTTTCTTCATACTGGTGTTCTGCTAAGAATGAAATAGTTAGAGAGGTTTGGAGTTAAACTTGGAATTGATTGCTTGAAAAAAAAAGATATCTGCTAGCTATTCTGTCTCCTGCATTCAGCTCCACTGTCTTTGCTTCAATATCTAAACGTACTGCAAGAGAAAGAATACAAGGAATGTTAACAACTTCTGAGAAAATCTCATTCTTACAACGTTGCTTCTCTATACTAGTGTTCTGCTCGGACCGAATTGCTTAGAGAACGTTGGAGTTATACTTCCACTTTTCTCTTTCAAACAAAGAGATATCTTTTAGCTGTTGGATGTCCTGCGTTAAGCTTCCCTGTCTTTACAAACTGCAAAAGAAAGAATGCGAGGAACGTTAGCAAGTGCTGAGAAAACCTCAAACTTACAACGCAGTTTCTGTATACTAGTGTTCTGCCCGGACCGAATTGCTTAGAGAACGCTGGAGTTATCCTTCCACTTTTCTCTTGCAAACAAAGAGATATCTTTTAGTTGTTGGATGTCCTGCGTTAAACTTCCCTGTCTTTACAAACTGGAAAAGAAAGAATACGAGGAATGTAAGCAAGTGCTGAGAAAATCTCAACCTTTCAACGCTGGTTCTGTATACCAGGGTTCTGCCCGGACCGAATTGCTTAGAGAACGCTGGAGTTATTCTTTCACTTTTCGATTTCAAACACAGAGATATCTTTTAGCTGTTGGATGTCCTGCGTTAAGCTCACCTGTCTTTACAAACTGGCAAAGGAAGAATACGAGGAATGTTAGCCAGTGTTGAGAAAATCTCAACCTTACAACGCTGGTTATATATACTCGTGTTCTGCTCGGACCGAATTGTGTAGAGAACGTTGGAGTTCTCCTTCCACTTTTCTCCTTCCAACTAAGAGATATCTTTTAGCTGTTGGATGGCCTGCGTTGAGCTTCCCTGACTTTACAAACTGCCAAAGAAAGAATACGAGGAATGTTAGCAAGTGCTGAGAAAACCCCAACCTTCCAACGCTGGTTCTGTATGCTAGTGTTGTGCCCTGACCGAATTTCTAACAGAACGCTGGAGTTATCTTTCCACTTTTCTCTTTCAAACAAAGAGATATCTTTTAGCTGTTGGATGTCCTGCGTTAAGGTTGCCTGTCTTTATAAAGTGCCAAAGAAGGAATACAAGGAATGTTACCAACTGCTGAGAAAATCCCATCCTTACAATGCTAGGTTTCTCTGTAGTAGTGTTCTGCTAATACAGGATTGCCGAGAGATATGTGGAGTAACAATTCCACTTTTGTGTTTCAAAGAAAGAGATGTCTTTTAGCTATTGAACATCTCGCATTAAGCTTCACTGTCTTTCAACACTGCATGAGAAAGAATACAAGGAATGTTACGAACTGCTGCGACAATCTCATGCTTACAATGCAAGGTGTCTCTATAGTAGTGTTCTGCTAATACAAAATTGCCCAGAGAAGTGTGGAGTTACAATTCCACTTTACTGTTTTGAAGAAACAGATATCTTTTAGCTATTGTTTATCCTGCAAGAAGCTTCACTGTCTCTCCCTATTGCATCAGAAAGAATACAATGAATGTGAGCAACTGCTGAGAAAATCCCATCCTTACACTGCTGTGTTTCTCTATAGAAGTGTTCTGCTAAGACTGCATTGCTTAGAGAAGGATTGAGTTATACTTCCACTTTCATTTTTAAAAGAGAGAGATATGTTGTAGGTATTCTATCTCCTGCGTTAAGCTTCATTGTCTTTACATATTGCAAGAGAAAGAATACAATGAATGTTACCAACTGCTGAGAAAATCCCATGCTTATAATGCTAGGTTTCTCTACAGTAGTGTTGTGCTAATGCAGCATTGCACAGCGAAGTGTGGAGTTACAAGTCCACTTTTCTGTTTCAAAGAAAGAGATGTGGTTCACCTATTGAACATCCGGCATTAAGCTTCACTGTCTTTCCACATTGCAGGAGAAAAAACACAAGGAATGTGCCCAAGTGCTGAGACAATCTCATGCTTACAATGCAACATTCTCTACAGTAGTGTTCTGCTCATTCAAAATTGCCCAGAGGAGTGTAGATTTAAATTTCCACTTTCCTGTTTCAAAGAAAGAGATATCTTCTCGATATTGTTTATCCTGCAGTATGATTCACGTTCTTTCCACATTGCATGTGAAAGAATACACTGAATGTTAGCAACTGCTGAGAAAATCCCATCCTTGCAATGCTATGTTTCTCTACAGCAGTGTTGTGCTAAGACTGCATTGCCCGGAGAAGTGGGGAGTTACACTTCAACTTTTGTGTTTGAAAGAATGAGATATCTTTCTGCTACTCCATCTCGTGGATTAATCTTCACTGTCCTTACATATTGCAAGAGAAAGAATAAAAGGAATGTTACAAACTGCTGAGAAAATGCCTTCCATACACTGCCGTGTGTCTCTAAAGCAGTGTTCTGCTAAGACTGCATTGCTCAGAGAAGTTTGGAGTTAAACTTCGAGTTTTCTGTTTCAAAGACAGAGATATCTGTTGGCTATTCTATCTCCTGCATTCAGCTTCACGGTCTTTACATACTGCATGAGAAAGAATACAAGGCATGTTAGCAACTGCTGAGATAGTCTCATATTTGCAGTGCTGTTTCTCTATACTGGTGTTCTGCTAAGACTGCATTGCTTAGAGAAGTCTGGAGTTAACCTTTGACTTTTCTGTTTCAGAAAAAGAGATATTTGTTGGCTCTTCTACCTCCTGCGTTCAGCTTATGGTCTTTAACTACTGCAAGAGAAAGAATACAAAGGAATGTTAAAACTGCTGAGAAAATCTCATTCTTTCAACGCTGTTACTGTAAACTGATGTTCTGCTAAGACTGCATTCCTTACTGAAGTTTGGAGTTAAAGTTAGGCTTTTGTGTTTCAAAACCAGAGATATTTGTTACATATTCTGTCTCCTGCGTTAAGCTTCAATGTCTTTACATATCGCAGAGAAAGCTATACAAGGAATGTTAGCAACTGCTGTGAAAACGTAGTGATTACAACGATGTTTCTCCATACTGGTTTTCTGCTAAGAATGCATTGGTTTGAGAGGTTTGGAGTTAAACTTCGAATTTTCTGTTTCAAAGAAAGAGATATCTGCTAGCTATTCCCTCTCCTGCGTTCAGCTGCACTGTCTTTGCTTCGCTTTCTATACATACTGCAAGAGAAAGAATACAGGGAATGTTAGTAACTGCTGAGAAAATCTCATTTTTACAACGCTGCTTCTCTATACTGGTGTTTTCCTAAGACTGCATTGCTTAGAGAAGCTGGGAGTTAAACTTCGACTTTAGTGTTTCAAAGCAAGTGATATCTCTTAAGTATTCTATCTCCTGCGTTCATCTTCACTGTCTTTACATACTGCAACAGAAAAAATACAAGGAATGTTACCAAATGCTGAGAAAATCTCATTCTTACGACGCTGTTCCTCTATACTGGTGTTCTGGTACGACTGCATTGCTTAAAAAGCTTGGAGTTAAACTTCGACTTTTCTGCTTCAAGGAAAGAGCTATCTGTTACACATTCTGTCTCATGCGTTCAGCTTCACTGTCTTTACATAGTGCAGAGAAACTATACAATGAATGGTAGCAACTGCTGAGAAAAGGTAGTTATTACAACGCTGTTTCTTCGTACTGGTGTTCTGCTAAGAATGAAATAGTTAGAGAGGTTTGGAATTAAACTTGGAATTGATTGCTTGAAAAAAAAAGAGATATCTGCTAGCTATTCTGTCTCCTGCATTCAGTTCCACTGTCTTTGCTTCAATATCTAAACGTACTGCAAGAGAAAGAATACAAGGAATGTTAACAACTTCTGAGAAAATCTCATTCTTACAACGCTGTTTCTCTACACTAGTGTTCTGCTCGGACCGAATTGCTTAGAGAACGTGGAAGTTATACTTCCACTTCTCTCTTTCAAACAAAGAGATACTTTTTAGCTGTTCTGTCTCCTACGTTAAGCTTCCCTGTCTTTACAAACTGCCAAAGAAAGAATACGAGGAATGTTAGCAAGTGCTGAGAAAATCTGACCCTTACAACGCAGTTTCTGTATACTCGTGTTCTGCTCGGACCGAATTGCTTAGAGAACGCTGGAGTTATCCTTCCACTTTTCTCTTTCAAACAAAGAGATATCTTTTAGCTGTTGGATGGCCTGCGTTGAGCTTCCCTGTCTTTACAAAATGCCAAAGAAAGAATACGAGGAATGTTAGGAAGTGCTGAGAAAACCCCAACCTTCCAACGCTGGTTCTGTATGCTAGCGTTGTGCCCTGACCGAATTTCTTACAGAACGCTGGAGTTATCTTTCCACTTTTGTCTTTCAAACAAAGAGATATCTTTTAGCTGTTGGATGTCCTCCGTTAAGGTTGCTTGTCTTTACAAAGTGCCAAAGAAGGAATACAAGGAATGTTACCAACTGCTGAGAAAATCCCATCCTTACAATGCTAGGTTTCTCTGTAGTAGTGTTCTGCTAATACAGGATTGCCGAGAGATATGTGGAGCTACAATTCCACTTTTCTGTTTCAAAGAAAGAGATGTCTTTTAGCTATTGAACATCCCGCATTAAGCTTCCGTGCCTTTCAACATTGCATGAGAAAGAATACAAGGAATGTTACGAACTGCTGCGACAATCTCATGCTTACAATGCAAGGTGTCTTTATAGTAGTGTTCTGCTAATACAAAATTGCCCAGAGAAGTGTGGAGTTACAATTCCACTTTACTGTTTTAAAGAAACAGATATCTTTTAGCTATTGTTTATCCTGCAAGAAGATTCACTGTCTCTCCCTATTGCATCAGAAAGAATACAATGAATGTGAGCAACTGCTGAGAAAATCCCATCCTTAATCCTGTTTCTCTATAGCAGTGTTCTGCTAAGACTGCATTGCTTAGAGAAGGTTTGAGTTACACTTCCACTTTTTTTTAAAAGAGAGAGATATGTTGTAGGTATTCTATCTCCTGCGTTAAGCTTCATTGTCTTTACATATTGCAAGAGAAAGAATACAATGAATGTTACCAACTGCTGAGAAAATCCCATGCTTATAATGCTAGGTTTCTCTACAGTAGTGTTGTGCTAATGCAGCATTGCACAGCGAAGTGTGGAGTTACAAGTCCACTTTTCTGTTTCAAAGAAGAGATGTGGTTCACCTATTGAACATCCGGCATTAAGCTTCACTGTCTTTCCACATTGCAGGAGAAAAAACACAAGGAATGTGCCCAAGTGCTGAGACAATCTCATGCTTACAATGCAACATTCTCTACAGTAGTGTTCTGCTCATTCAAAATTGCCCAGAGGAGTGTAGATTTAAATTTCCACTTTCCTGTTTCAAAGAAAGAGATATCTTCTCGATATTGTTTATCCTGCAGTATGATTCACGTTCTTTCCACATTGCATGTGAAAGAATACACTGAATGTTAGCAACTGCTGAGAAAATCCCATCCTTGCAATGCTATGTTTCTCTACAGCAGTGTTGTGCTAAGACTGCATTGCCCGGAGAAGTGGGGAGTTACACTTCAACTTTTGTGTTTGAAAGAATGAGATATCTTTCTGCTACTCCATCTCGTGGATTAATCTTCACTGTCCTTACATATTGCAAGAGAAAGAATAAAAGGAATGTTACAAACTGCTGAGAAAATGCCTTCCATACACTGCCGTGTGTCTCTAAAGCAGTGTTCTGCTAAGACTGCATTGCTCAGAGAAGTTTGGAGTTAAACTTCGAGTTTTCTGTTTCAAAGACAGAGATATCTGTTGGCTATTCTATCTCCTGCATTCAGCTTCACGGTCTTTACATACTGCATGAGAAAGAATACAAGGCATGTTAGCAACTGCTGAGATAGTCTCATATTTGCAGTGCTGTTTCTCTATACTGGTGTTCTGCTAAGACTGCATTGCTTAGAGAAGTCTGGAGTTAACCTTTGACTTTTCTGTTTCAGAAAAAGAGATATTTGTTGGCTCTTCTACCTCCTGCGTTCAGCTTATGGTCTTTAACTACTGCAAGAGAAAGAATACAAAGGAATGTTAAAACTGCTGAGAAAATCTCATTCTTTCAACGCTGTTACTGTAAACTGATGTTCTGCTAAGACTGCATTCCTTACTGAAGTTTGGAGTTAAAGTTAGGCTTTTGTGTTTCAAAACCAGAGATATTTGTTACATATTCTGTCTCCTGCGTTAAGCTTCAATGTCTTTACATATCGCAGAGAAGCTATACAAGGAATGTTAGCAACTGCTGTGAAAACGTAGTGATTACAACGATGTTTCTCCATACTGGTTTTCTGCTAAGAATGCATTGGTTTGAGAGGTTTGGAGTTAAACTTCGAATTTTCTGTTTCAAAGAAAGAGATATCTGCTAGCTATTCCCTCTCCTGCGTTCAGCTGCACTGTCTTTGCTTCGCTTTCTATACATACTGCAAGAGAAAGAATACAGGGAATGTTAGTAACTGCTGAGAAAATCTCATTTTTACAACGCTGCTTCTCTATACTGGTGTTTTCCTAAGACTGCATTGCTTACAGAAGTTGGGAGTTAAACTTCGACTTTAGTGTTTCAAAGCAAGTGATATCTCTTAAGTATTCTATCTCCTGCGTTCATCTTCACTGTCTTTACATACTGCAACAGAAAAAATACAAGGAATGTTACCAAATGCTGAGAAAATCTCATTCTTACGACGCTGTTCCTCTATACTGGTGTTCTGGTACGACTGCATTGCTTAAAAAGCTTGGAGTTAAACTTCGACTTTTCTGCTTCAAGGAAAGAGCCATCTGTTACACATTCTGTCTCATGCGTTCAGCTTCACTGTCTTTACATAGTGCAGAGAAACTATACAATGAATGGTAGCAACTGCTGAGAAAAGGTAGTTATTACAACGCTGTTTCTTCATACTGGTGTTCTGCTAAGAATGAAATAGTTAGAGAGGTTTGGAGTTAAACTTGGAATTGATTGCTTGAAAAAAAAGAGATATCTGCTAGCTATTCTGTCTCCTGCATTCAGCTCCACTGTCTTTGCATCAATATCTAAACGTACTGCAAGAGAAAGAATACAGGGAATGTTAACAACTTCTGAGAAAATCTCATTCTTACAACGCTGTTTCTCTATACTAGTGTTCTGCTGAGACCGAATTGGTTAGAGAATGTTGGAATTATACTTCCACTTCTCTCTTTCAAACAAAGAGATACCTTTTAGCTGTTCTATCTCCTTCGTTAAGCTTCCCTGTCTTTACAAACTGCCAAAGAAAGAATAAGAGGAATGTTAGCAAGTGCTGAGAAAATCTGACCCTTACAACGCAGTTTCTGTATACTCGTGTTCTGCTCGGACCGAATTGTTTAGAGAACGCTGGAGTTATCCTTCCACTTTTCTCTTTCAAACAAAGAGATATCTTTTAGCTGTTGGATGTTAGCAAGTGCTGACAAAATCCCGTACTTATAATGCTGTTTCTTTATAGTAGTGTTCTGCTAAGACTGCATTGCCCAGAGAAGTGTGGAGTTATATCTGCAAATTTCTGTTTGAAAGAAAGAGACATCTGTTAGCTATTCTATCTCCTCGATAAGCTTCACTGTCTTCACATATTGCAAGAGAATGAATACAAGGAATATTACCAACTGCTGAGAAAATCCCCTCCGTACAACGCTATAATTCTCCAAAGCAGTGTGCTGCTAAGACTTCATTGCTTAGAGAAATTTTGAGTTACACATTCACTTTTCTCTTTCAAAGAAAGAGACATATTTCAGCTATTCTAATCTCCTGCATTAAGCTTCATTGTGTTTACATACAGCCAGAGAAGAAATGTCACCAACTCCTGAGAAAATCCCATCCTTAGAATCCTGTTTCTCTATAGCAGTGTTCTGCTAAGACTGCATTGCTTAGAGAAGGTTTGAGTTACACTTTCACGTTTTTTTTTAAAAGGGAGAGATATGTTTTAGGTATTCTATCTCCTGCATTAAGCTTCATTGTCTTTACATATTGCAAGAGAAAGAATACAATGAATGTTACCAACTGCTGAGAAAATCCCATGCTTATAATGCTAGGTTTCTCTACAGTAGTGTTGTGCTAATGCAGCATTGCACAGCGAAGTGTGGAGTTACAAGTCCACTTTTCTGTTTCAAAGAAAGAGATGTGGTTTACCTATTGAACATCCGGCATTAAGCTTCACTGTCTTTCCACATTGCAGGAGAAAAAACACAAGGAATGTGCCCAAGTGCTGAGACAATCTCATGCTTACAGTGCAACATTCTCTACAGTAGTGTTCTGCTCATTCAAAATTGCCCAGAGGAGTGTAGATTTAGATTTCCATATTTCTGTTTCAGAGAAAGAGATATCTTTTCGATATTGTTTATCCTGCAGTATGATTCACGTTCTTTCCACATTGCATGTGAAAGAATACACTGAATGTTAGCAACTGCTGAGAAAATCCCATCCTTGCAATGCTACGTTTCTCTATAGCAGTGTTGTGCTAAGACTGCATTGCCAGAGAAGTTGAGAGTTACACTTCCACTTTTCTGTTTGAAAGAATGAGATATCTTTCTGCTACTCTATCTCCTCGATTAAGATTCACTGTCCTTACATATTGCAAGAGAAAGAATAAAAGGAATGTTACAAACTGCTGAGAAAATCTCTTCCATACATTGCTATGTTTCTCTAAAGCAGTGTTCTGCTAAGATTGCATTGCCCAAAGAAGTTTGGAGTTATACTTCCACTTTTCCGTTTCATAGAAAGAGATATCGTCTAGTTATTCCATCTCCTCCATTAAGTTTCACTGTGTTTACGTACATGGCAGAGAAAGAATAAAAGAAATATTACCAAATGCTGCGAAACTCCCATTCGTACAATCCTATGTTTCTGTATAGAAGTGTTGTGCTAACACATCATTGCCTAGAGAAATTTGGAGTTACACTTCCACTTTTCTGTTTCAAAGAAAGAGATTTTTTCTGCTACTCTATCTCGGTCATTAAGCTTCACTGTCTTTATATATTGCAAGACAAAGAATACAAGGAGTGTTAGCAAGTGCTGAGAAAATCCCGTACTTATAATGCTGTTTCTTTATAGTAGTGTTCTGCTAAGACTGCATTGCCCAGAGAAGTGTGGAGTTATATCTGCAAATTTCTCTTTGAAAGAAAGAGACATCTTTTAGCTATTCTATCTCCTGGATAAGCTTCACTGTCTTCACATATTGCAAGAGAATGAATACAAGGAATATTACCAAGTGCTGAGAAAATCCCCTCCATACAACGCTATAATTCTCTAAAGCAGTATTCTGCTAAGACTGCATTGCTCAGAGAAATTTTGACTTACACTTTCATTTTTCTGTTTCAAAAAAAGACACATATTTCAGCTATTCTAATCTCCTGCATTAAGCTTCGCTGTGTTTACATACAGCCAGAGAAGGTATGTCACCAACTCCTGAGAAAATCCCATCCTTAGAATCCTGTTTCTCTATAGCAGTGTTCTGCTAAGACTGCATTGCTTAGAGAAGGTTTGAGTTACACTTCCACTTTTTTTTAAAAGAGAGAGATATGTTGTAGGTATTCTATCTCCTGCGTTAAGCTTCATTGTCTTTACATATTGCAAGAGAAAGAATACAATGAATGTTACCAACTGCTGAGAAAATCCCATGCTTATAATGCTAGGTTTCTCTACAGTAGTGTTGTGCTAATGCAGCATTGCACAGCGAAGTGTGGAGTTACAAGTCCACTTTTCTGTTTCAAAGAACGAGATGTGGTTCACCTATTGAACATCCGGCATTAAGCTTCACTGTCTTTCCACATTGCAGGAGAAAAAACACAAGGAATGTGCCCAAGTGCTGAGACAATCTCATGCTTACAATGCAACATTCTCTACAGTAGTGTTCTGCTCATTCAAAATTGCCCAGAGGAGTGTAGATTTAAATTTCCACTTTCCTGTTTCAAAGAAAGAGATATCTTCTCGATATTGTTTATCCTGCAGTATGATTCACGTTCTTTCCACATTGCATGTGAAAGAATACACTGAATGTTAGCAACTGCTGAGAAAATCCCATCCTTGCAATGCTATGTTTCTCTACAGCAGTGTTGTGCTAAGACTGCATTGCCCGGAGAAGTGGGGAGTTACACTTCAACTTTTGTGTTTGAAAGAATGAGATATCTTTCTGCTACTCCATCTCGTGGATTAATCTTCACTGTCCTTACATATTGCAAGAGAAAGAATAAAAGGAATGTTACAAACTGCTGAGAAAATGCCTTCCATACACTGCCGTGTGTCTCTAAAGCAGTGTTCTGCTAAGACTGCATTGCTCAGAGAAGTTTGGAGTTAAACTTCGAGTTTTCTGTTTCAAAGACAGAGATATCTGTTGGCTATTCTATCTCCTGCATTCAGCTTCACGGTCTTTACATACTGCATGAGAAAGAATACAAGGCATGTTAGCAACTGCTGAGATAGTCTCATATTTGCAGTGCTGTTTCTCTATACTGGTGTTCTGCTAAGACTGCATTGCTTAGAGAAGTCTGGAGTTAACCTTTGACTTTTCTGTTTCAGAAAAAGAGATATTTGTTGGCTCTTCTACCTCCTGCGTTCAGCTTATGGTCTTTAACTACTGCAAGAGAAAGAATACAAAGGAATGTTAAAACTGCTGAGAAAATCTCATTCTTTCAACGCTGTTACTGTAAACTGATGTTCTGCTAAGACTGCATTGCTAAAAAAGCTTGGAGTTAAACTTCGAGTTTTCAGCTTCAAGGAAAGACCCATCGGTTACACATTCTGTCTCATGCGTTCAGCTTCACTGTCTTTACACAGTGCAGAGAAACTGTACAATGAATGGTAGCAACTGCTGAGAAAAGGTAGTTATTACAACGTTGTTTCTTCATACTGGTGTTCTGCTAAGAATGAAATAGTTAGAGAGGTTTGGAGTTAAACTTGGAATTGATTGCTTGAAAAAAAAGAAATATCTGCTAGCTATTCCCTCTCCTACGTTCAGCTGCACTGTCTTTGCTTCGCTTTCTATACATACTGCAAGAGAAAGAATACAGGGAATGTTAGTAACTGCTGAGAAAATCTCATTTTTACAACGCTGCTTCTCTATACTGGTGTTTTCCTAAGACTGCATTGCTTACAGAAGTTGGGAGTTAAACTTCGACTTTAGTGTTTCAAAGCAAGTGATATCTCTTAAGTATTCTATCTCCTGCGTTCATCTTCACTGTCTTTACATACTGCAACAGAAAAAATACAAGGAATGTTATCAAAGGCTGAGAAAATCTCATTCTTACGACGCTGTTCCTCTATACTGGTGTTCTGGTACGACTGCATTGCTTAAAAAGCTTGGAGTTAAACTTCGACTTTTCTGCTTCAAGGAAAGAGCCATCTGTTACACATTCTGTCTCATGCGTTCAGCTTCACTGTCTTTACATAGTGCAGAGAAACTATACAATGAATGGTACCAACTGCTGAGAAAATGTAGTTATTACAACGCTGTTTCTTCATACTGGTGTTCTGCTAAGAATGAAATAGTTAGAGAGGTTTGGAGTTAAACTTGGAATTGATTGCTTGAAAAAAAAAGATATCTGCTAGCTATTCTGTCTCCTGCATTCAGCTCCACTGTCTTTGCTTCAATATCTAAACGTACTGCAAGAGAAAGAATACAAGGAATGTTAACAACTTCTGAGAAAATCTCATTCTTACAACGTTGCTTCTCTATACTAGTGTTCTGCTCGGACCGAATTGCTTAGAGAACGTTGGAGTTATACTTCCACTTTTCTCTTTCAAACAAAGAGATATCTTTTAGCTGTTGGATGTCCTGCGTTAAGCTTCCCTGTCTTTACAAACTGCAAAAGAAAGAATGCGAGGAACGTTAGCAAGTGCTGAGAAAACCTCAAACTTACAACGCAGTTTCTGTATACTAGTGTTCTGCCCGGACCGAATTGCTTAGAGAACGCTGGAGTTATCCTTCCACTTTTCTCTTGCAAACAAAGAGATATCTTTTAGTTGTTGGATGTCCTGCGTTAAACTTCCCTGTCTTTACAAACTGGAAAAGAAAGAATACGAGGAATGTAAGCAAGTGCTGAGAAAATCTCAACCTTTCAACGCTGGTTCTGTATACCAGGGTTCTGCCCGGACCGAATTGCTTAGAGAACGCTGGAGTTATTCTTTCACTTTTCGATTTCAAACACAGAGATATCTTTTAGCTGTTGGATGTCCTGCGTTAAGCTCACCTGTCTTTACAAACTGGCAAAGGAAGAATACGAGGAATGTTAGCCAGTGTTGAGAAAATCTCAACCTTACAACGCTGGTTATATATACTCGTGTTCTGCTCGGACCGAATTGTGTAGAGAACGTTGGAGTTCTCCTTCCACTTTTCTCCTTCCAACTAAGAGATATCTTTTAGCTGTTGGATGGCCTGCGTTGAGCTTCCCTGACTTTACAAACTGCCAAAGAAAGAATACGAGGAATGTTAGCAAGTGCTGAGAAAACCCCAACCTTCCAACGCTGGTTCTGTATGCTAGTGTTGTGCCCTGACCGAATTTCTAACAGAACGCTGGAGTTATCTTTCCACTTTTCTCTTTCAAACAAAGAGATATCTTTTAGCTGTTGGATGTCCTGCGTTAAGGTTGCCTGTCTTTATAAAGTGCCAAAGAAGGAATACAAGGAATGTTACCAACTGCTGAGAAAATCCCATCCTTACAATGCTAGGTTTCTCTGTAGTAGTGTTCTGCTAATACAGGATTGCCGAGAGATATGTGGAGTAACAATTCCACTTTTGTGTTTCAAAGAAAGAGATGTCTTTTAGCTATTGAACATCTCGCATTAAGCTTCACTGTCTTTCAACACTGCATGAGAAAGAATACAAGGAATGTTACGAACTGCTGCGACAATCTCATGCTTACAATGCAAGGTGTCTCTATAGTAGTGTTCTGCTAATACAAAATTGCCCAGAGAAGTGTGGAGTTACAATTCCACTTTACTGTTTTGAAGAAACAGATATCTTTTAGCTATTGTTTATCCTGCAAGAAGCTTCACTGTCTCTCCCTATTGCATCAGAAAGAATACAATGAATGTGAGCAACTGCTGAGAAAATCCCATCCTTACACTGCTGTGTTTCTCTATAGAAGTGTTCTGCTAAGACTGCATTGCTTAGAGAAGGATTGAGTTATACTTCCACTTTCATTTTTAAAAGAGAGAGATATGTTGTAGGTATTCTATCTCCTGCGTTAAGCTTCATTGTCTTTACATATTGCAAGAGAAAGAATACAATGAATGTTACCAACTGCTGAGAAAATCCCATGCTTATAATGCTAGGTTTCTCTACAGTAGTGTTGTGCTAATGCAGCATTGCACAGCGAAGTGTGGAGTTACAAGTCCACTTTTCTGTTTCAAAGAAAGAGATGTGGTTCACCTATTGAACATCCGGCATTAAGCTTCACTGTCTTTCCACATTGCAGGAGAAAAAACACAAGGAATGTGCCCAAGTGCTGAGACAATCTCATGCTTACAATGCAACATTCTCTACAGTAGTGTTCTGCTCATTCAAAATTGCCCAGAGGAGTGTAGATTTAAATTTCCACTTTCCTGTTTCAAAGAAAGAGATATCTTCTCGATATTGTTTATCCTGCAGTATGATTCACGTTCTTTCCACATTGCATGTGAAAGAATACACTGAATGTTAGCAACTGCTGAGAAAATCCCATCCTTGCAATGCTATGTTTCTCTACAGCAGTGTTGTGCTAAGACTGCATTGCCCGGAGAAGTGGGGAGTTACACTTCAACTTTTGTGTTTGAAAGAATGAGATATCTTTCTGCTACTCCATCTCGTGGATTAATCTTCACTGTCCTTACATATTGCAAGAGAAAGAATAAAAGGAATGTTACAAACTGCTGAGAAAATGCCTTCCATACACTGCCGTGTGTCTCTAAAGCAGTGTTCTGCTAAGACTGCATTGCTCAGAGAAGTTTGGAGTTAAACTTCGAGTTTTCTGTTTCAAAGACAGAGATATCTGTTGGCTATTCTATCTCCTGCATTCAGCTTCACGGTCTTTACATACTGCATGAGAAAGAATACAAGGCATGTTAGCAACTGCTGAGATAGTCTCATATTTGCAGTGCTGTTTCTCTATACTGGTGTTCTGCTAAGACTGCATTGCTTAGAGAAGTCTGGAGTTAACCTTTGACTTTTCTGTTTCAGAAAAAGAGATATTTGTTGGCTCTTCTACCTCCTGCGTTCAGCTTATGGTCTTTAACTACTGCAAGAGAAAGAATACAAAGGAATGTTAAAACTGCTGAGAAAATCTCATTCTTTCAACGCTGTTACTGTAAACTGATGTTCTGCTAAGACTGCATTCCTTACTGAAGTTTGGAGTTAAAGTTAGGCTTTTGTGTTTCAAAACCAGAGATATTTGTTACATATTCTGTCTCCTGCGTTAAGCTTCAATGTCTTTACATATCGCAGAGAAACTATACAAGGAATGTTAGCAACTGCTGTGAAAACGTAGTGATTACAACGATGTTTCTCCATACTGGTTTTCTGCTAAGAATGCATTGGTTTGAGAGGTTTGGAGTTAAACTTCGAATTTTCTGTTTCAAAGAAAGAGATATCTGCTAGCTATTCCCTCTCCTGCGTTCAGCTGCACTGTCTTTGCTTCGCTTTCTATACATACTGCAAGAGAAAGAATACAGGGAATGTTAGTAACTGCTGAGAAAATCTCATTTTTACAACGCTGCTTCTCTATACTGGTGTTTTCCTAAGACTGCATTGCTTAGAGAAGCTGGGAGTTAAACTTCGACTTTAGTGTTTCAAAGCAAGTGATATCTCTTAAGTATTCTATCTCCTGCGTTCATCTTCACTGTCTTTACATACTGCAACAGAAAAAATACAAGGAATGTTACCAAATGCTGAGAAAATCTCATTCTTACGACGCTGTTCCTCTATACTGGTGTTCTGGTACGACTGCATTGCTTAAAAAGCTTGGAGTTAAACTTCGACTTTTCTGCTTCAAGGAAAGAGCTATCTGTTACACATTCTGTCTCATGCGTTCAGCTTCACTGTCTTTACATAGTGCAGAGAAACTATACAATGAATGGTAGCAACTGCTGAGAAAAGGTAGTTATTACAACGCTGTTTCTTCGTACTGGTGTTCTGCTAAGAATGAAATAGTTAGAGAGGTTTGGAATTAAACTTGGAATTGATTGCTTGAAAAAAAAAGAGATATCTGCTAGCTATTCTGTCTCCTGCATTCAGTTCCACTGTCTTTGCTTCAATATCTAAACGTACTGCAAGAGAAAGAATACAAGGAATGTTAACAACTTCTGAGAAAATCTCATTCTTACAACGCTGTTTCTCTACACTAGTGTTCTGCTCGGACCGAATTGCTTAGAGAACGTGGAAGTTATACTTCCACTTCTCTCTTTCAAACAAAGAGATACTTTTTAGCTGTTCTGTCTCCTACGTTAAGCTTCCCTGTCTTTACAAACTGCCAAAGAAAGAATACGAGGAATGTTAGCAAGTGCTGAGAAAATCTGACCCTTACAACGCAGTTTCTGTATACTCGTGTTCTGCTCGGACCGAATTGCTTAGAGAACGCTGGAGTTATCCTTCCACTTTTCTCTTTCAAACAAAGAGATATCTTTTAGCTGTTGGATGGCCTGCGTTGAGCTTCCCTGTCTTTACAAAATGCCAAAGAAAGAATACGAGGAATGTTAGGAAGTGCTGAGAAAACCCCAACCTTCCAACGCTGGTTCTGTATGCTAGCGTTGTGCCCTGACCGAATTTCTTACAGAACGCTGGAGTTATCTTTCCACTTTTGTCTTTCAAACAAAGAGATATCTTTTAGCTGTTGGATGTCCTCCGTTAAGGTTGCTTGTCTTTACAAAGTGCCAAAGAAGGAATACAAGGAATGTTACCAACTGCTGAGAAAATCCCATCCTTACAATGCTAGGTTTCTCTGTAGTAGTGTTCTGCTAATACAGGATTGCCGAGAGATATGTGGAGCTACAATTCCACTTTTCTGTTTCAAAGAAAGAGATGTCTTTTAGCTATTGAACATCCCGCATTAAGCTTCCGTGCCTTTCAACATTGCATGAGAAAGAATACAAGGAATGTTACGAACTGCTGCGACAATCTCATGCTTACAATGCAAGGTGTCTTTATAGTAGTGTTCTGCTAATACAAAATTGCCCAGAGAAGTGTGGAGTTACAATTCCACTTTACTGTTTTAAAGAAACAGATATCTTTTAGCTATTGTTTATCCTGCAAGAAGATTCACTGTCTCTCCCTATTGCATCAGAAAGAATACAATGAATGTGAGCAACTGCTGAGAAAATCCCATCCTTAGAATCCTGTTTCTCTATAGCAGTGTTCTGCTAAGACTGCATTGCTTAGAGAAGGTTTGAGTTACACTTCCACTTTTTTTTAAAAGAGAGAGATATGTTGTAGGTATTCTATCTCCTGCGTTAAGCTTCATTGTCTTTACATATTGCAAGAGAAAGAATACAATGAATGTTACCAACTGCTGAGAAAATCCCATGCTTATAATGCTAGGTTTCTCTACAGTAGTGTTGTGCTAATGCAGCATTGCACAGCGAAGTGTGGAGTTACAAGTCCACTTTTCTGTTTCAAAGAACGAGATGTGGTTCACCTATTGAACATCCGGCATTAAGCTTCACTGTCTTTCCACATTGCAGGAGAAAAAACACAAGGAATGTGCCCAAGTGCTGAGACAATCTCATGCTTACAATGCAACATTCTCTACAGTAGTGTTCTGCTCATTCAAAATTGCCCAGAGGAGTGTAGATTTAAATTTCCACTTTCCTGTTTCAAAGAAAGAGATATCTTCTCGATATTGTTTATCCTGCAGTATGATTCACGTTCTTTCCACATTGCATGTGAAAGAATACACTGAATGTTAGCAACTGCTGAGAAAATCCCATCCTTGCAATGCTATGTTTCTCTACAGCAGTGTTGTGCTAAGACTGCATTGCCCGGAGAAGTGGGGAGTTACACTTCAACTTTTGTGTTTGAAAGAATGAGATATCTTTCTGCTACTCCATCTCGTGGATTAATCTTCACTGTCCTTACATATTGCAAGAGAAAGAATAAAAGGAATGTTACAAACTGCTGAGAAAATGCCTTCCATACACTGCCGTGTGTCTCTAAAGCAGTGTTCTGCTAAGACTGCATTGCTCAGAGAAGTTTGGAGTTAAACTTCGAGTTTTCTGTTTCAAAGACAGAGATATCTGTTGGCTATTCTATCTCCTGCATTCAGCTTCACGGTCTTTACATACTGCATGAGAAAGAATACAAGGCATGTTAGCAACTGCTGAGATAGTCTCATATTTGCAGTGCTGTTTCTCTATACTGGTGTTCTGCTAAGACTGCATTGCTTAGAGAAGTCTGGAGTTAACCTTTGACTTTTCTGTTTCAGAAAAAGAGATATTTGTTGGCTCTTCTACCTCCTGCGTTCAGCTTATGGTCTTTAACTACTGCAAGAGAAAGAATACAAAGGAATGTTAAAACTGCTGAGAAAATCTCATTCTTTCAACGCTGTTACTGTAAACTGATGTTCTGCTAAGACTGCATTCCTTACTGAAGTTTGGAGTTAAAGTTAGGCTTTTGTGTTTCAAAACCAGAGATATTTGTTACATATTCTGTCTCCTGCGTTAAGCTTCAATGTCTTTACATATCGCAGAGAAGCTATACAAGGAATGTTAGCAACTGCTGTGAAAACGTAGTGATTACAACGATGTTTCTCCATACTGGTTTTCTGCTAAGAATGCATTGGTTTGAGAGGTTTGGAGTTAAACTTCGAATTTTCTGTTTCAAAGAAAGAGATATCTGCTAGCTATTCCCTCTCCTGCGTTCAGCTGCACTGTCTTTGCTTCGCTTTCTATACATACTGCAAGAGAAAGAATACAGGGAATGTTAGTAACTGCTGAGAAAATCTCATTTTTACAACGCTGCTTCTCTATACTGGTGTTTTCCTAAGACTGCATTGCTTACAGAAGTTGGGAGTTAAACTTCGACTTTAGTGTTTCAAAGCAAGTGATATCTCTTAAGTATTCTATCTCCTGCGTTCATCTTCACTGTCTTTACATACTGCAACAGAAAAAATACAAGGAATGTTACCAAATGCTGAGAAAATCTCATTCTTACGACGCTGTTCCTCTATACTGGTGTTCTGGTACGACTGCATTGCTTAAAAAGCTTGGAGTTAAACTTCGACTTTTCTGCTTCAAGGAAAGAGCCATCTGTTACACATTCTGTCTCATGCGTTCAGCTTCACTGTCTTTACATAGTGCAGAGAAACTATACAATGAATGGTAGCAACTGCTGAGAAAAGGTAGTTATTACAACGCTGTTTCTTCATACTGGTGTTCTGCTAAGAATGAAATAGTTAGAGAGGTTTGGAGTTAAACTTGGAATTGATTGCTTGAAAAAAAAGAGATATCTGCTAGCTATTCTGTCTCCTGCATTCAGCTCCACTGTCTTTGCATCAATATCTAAACGTACTGCAAGAGAAAGAATACAGGGAATGTTAACAACTTCTGAGAAAATCTCATTCTTACAACGCTGTTTCTCTATACTAGTGTTCTGCTGAGACCGAATTGGTTAGAGAATGTTGGAATTATACTTCCACTTCTCTCTTTCAAACAAAGAGATACCTTTTAGCTGTTCTATCTCCTTCGTTAAGCTTCCCTGTCTTTACAAACTGCCAAAAAGAAAGAAGAGAATGTTAGCAAGTGCTGAGAAAATCTGACCCTTACAACGCAGTTTCTGTATACTCGTGTTCTGCTCGGACCGAATTGTTTAGAGAACGCTGGAGTTATCCTTCCACTTTTCTCTTTCAAACAAAGAGATATCTTTTAGCTGTTGGATGTTAGCAAGTGCTGACAAAATCCCGTACTTATAATGCTGTTTCTTTATAGTAGTGTTCTGCTAAGACTGCATTGCCCAGAGAAGTGTGGAGTTATATCTGCAAATTTCTGTTTGAAAGAAAGAGACATCTGTTAGCTATTCTATCTCCTCGATAAGCTTCACTGTCTTCACATATTGCAAGAGAATGAATACAAGGAATATTACCAACTGCTGAGAAAATCCCCTCCGTACAACGCTATAATTCTCCAAAGCAGTGTGCTGCTAAGACTTCATTGCTTAGAGAAATTTTGAGTTACACATTCACTTTTCTCTTTCAAAGAAAGAGACATATTTCAGCTATTCTAATCTCCTGCATTAAGCTTCATTTGTGTTTACATACAGCCAGAGAAGAAATGTCACCAACTCCTGAGAAAATCCCATCCTTAGAATCCTGTTTCTCTATAGCAGTGTTCTGCTAAGACTGCATTGCTTAGAGAAGGTTTGAGTTACACTTTCACGTTTTTTTTTAAAAGGGAGAGATATGTTTTAGGTATTCTATCTCCTGCATTAAGCTTCATTGTCTTTACATATTGCAAGAGAAAGAATACAATGAATGTTACCAACTGCTGAGAAAATCCCATGCTTATAATGCTAGGTTTCTCTACAGTAGTGTTGTGCTAATGCAGCATTGCACAGCGAAGTGTGGAGTTACAAGTCCACTTTTCTGTTTCAAAGAAAGAGATGTGGTTTACCTATTGAACATCCGGCATTAAGCTTCACTGTCTTTCCACATTGCAGGAGAAAAAACACAAGGAATGTGCCCAAGTGCTGAGACAATCTCATGCTTACAGTGCAACATTCTCTACAGTAGTGTTCTGCTCATTCAAAATTGCCCAGAGGAGTGTAGATTTAGATTTCCATATTTCTGTTTCAGAGAAAGAGATATCTTTTCGATATTGTTTATCCTGCAGTATGATTCACGTTCTTTCCACATTGCATGTGAAAGAATACACTGAATGTTAGCAACTGCTGAGAAAATCCCATCCTTGCAATGCTACGTTTCTCTATAGCAGTGTTGTGCTAAGACTGCATTGCCAGAGAAGTTGAGAGTTACACTTCCACTTTTCTGTTTGAAAGAATGAGATATCTTTCTGCTACTCTATCTCCTCGATTAAGATTCACTGTCCTTACATATTGCAAGAGAAAGAATAAAAGGAATGTTACAAACTGCTGAGAAAATCTCTTCCATACATTGCTATGTTTCTCTAAAGCAGTGTTCTGCTAAGATTGCATTGCCCAAAGAAGTTTGGAGTTATACTTCCACTTTTCCGTTTCATAGAAAGAGATATCGTCTAGTTATTCCATCTCCTCCATTAAGTTTCACTGTGTTTACGTACATGGCAGAGAAAGAATAAAAGAAATATTACCAAATGCTGCGAAACTCCCATTCGTACAATCCTATGTTTCTGTATAGAAGTGTTGTGCTAACACATCATTGCCTAGAGAAATTTGGAGTTACACTTCCACTTTTCTGTTTCAAAGAAAGAGATTTTTTCTGCTACTCTATCTCGGTCATTAAGCTTCACTGTCTTTATATATTGCAAGACAAAGAATACAAGGAGTGTTAGCAAGTGCTGAGAAAATCCCGTACTTATAATGCTGTTTCTTTATAGTAGTGTTCTGCTAAGACTGCATTGCCAGAGAAGTGTGGAGTTATATCTGCAAATTTCTCTTTGAAAGAAAGAGACATCTTTTAGCTATTCTATCTCCTGGATAAGCTTCACTGTCTTCACATATTGCAAGAGAATGAATACAAGGAATATTACCAAGTGCTGAGAAAATCCCCTCCATACAACGCTATAATTCTCTAAAGCAGTATTCTGCTAAGACTGCATTGCTCAGAGAAATTTTGACTTACACTTTCATTTTTCTGTTTCAAAAAAAGACACATATTTCAGCTATTCTAATCTCCTGCATTAAGCTTCGCTGTGTTTACATACAGCCAGAGAAGGTATGTCACCAACTCCTGAGAAAATCCCATCCTTAGAATCCTGTTTCTCTATAGCAGTGTTCTGCTAAGACTGCATTGCTTAGAGAAGGTTTGAGTTACACTTCCACTTTTTTTTAAAAGAGAGAGATATGTTGTAGGTATTCTATCTCCTGCGTTAAGCTTCATTGTCTTTACATATTGCAAGAGAAAGAATACAATGAATGTTACCAACTGCTGAGAAAATCCCATGCTTATAATGCTAGGTTTCTCTACAGTAGTGTTGTGCTAATGCAGCATTGCACAGCGAAGTGTGGAGTTACAAGTCCACTTTTCTGTTTAAAGAACGAGATGTGGTTCACCTATTGAACATCCGGCATTAAGCTTCACTGTCTTTCCACATTGCAGGAGAAAAAACACAAGGAATGTGCCCAAGTGCTGAGACAATCTCATGCTTACAATGCAACATTCTCTACAGTAGTGTTCTGCTCATTCAAAATTGCCCAGAGGAGTGTAGATTTAAATTTCCACTTTCCTGTTTCAAAGAAAGAGATATCTTCTCGATATTGTTTATCCTGCAGTATGATTCACGTTCTTTCCACATTGCATGTGAAAGAATACACTGAATGTTAGCAACTGCTGAGAAAATCCCATCCTTGCAATGCTATGTTTCTCTACAGCAGTGTTGTGCTAAGACTGCATTGCCCGGAGAAGTGGGGAGTTACACTTCAACTTTTGTGTTTGAAAGAATGAGATATCTTTCTGCTACTCCATCTCGTGGATTAATCTTCACTGTCCTTACATATTGCAAGAGAAAGAATAAAAGGAATGTTACAAACGGCTGAGAAAATGCCTTCCATACACTGCCGTGTGTCTCTAAAGCAGTGTTCTGCTAAGACTGCATTGCTCAGAGAAGTTTGGAGTTAAACTTCGAGTTTTCTGTTTCAAAGACAGAGATATCTGTTGGCTATTCTATCTCCTGCATTCAGCTTCACGGTCTTTACATACTGCATGAGAAAGAATACAAGGCATGTTAGCAACTGCTGAGATAGTCTCATATTTGCAGTGCTGTTTCTCTATACTGGTGTTCTGCTAAGACTGCATTGCTTAGAGAAGTCTGGAGTTAACCTTTGACTTTTCTGTTTCAGAAAAAGAGATATTTGTTGGCTCTTCTACCTCCTGCGTTCAGCTTATGGTCTTTAACTACTGCAAGAGAAAGAATACAAAGGAATGTTAAAACTGCTGAGAAAATCTCATTCTTTCAACGCTGTTACTGTAAACTGATGTTCTGCTAAGACTGCATTCCTTACTGAAGTTTGGAGTTAAAGTTAGGCTTTTGTGTTTCAAAACCAGAGATATTTGTTACATATTCTGTCTCCTGCGTTAAGCTTCAATGTCTTTACATATCGCAGAGAAGCTATACAAGGAATGTTAGCAACTGCTGTGAAAACGTAGTGATTACAACGATGTTTCTCCATACTGGTTTTCTGCTAAGAATGCATTGGTTTGAGAGGTTTGGAGTTAAACTTCGAATTTTCTGTTTCAAAGAAAGAGATATCTGCTAGCTATTCCCTCTCCTGCGTTCAGCTGCACTGTCTTTGCTTCGCTTTCTATACATACTGCAAGAGAAAGAATACAGGGAATGTTAGTAACTGCTGAGAAAATCTCATTTTTACAACGCTGCTTCTCTATACTGGTGTTTTCCTAAGACTGCATTGCTTACAGAAGTTGGGAGTTAAACTTCGACTTTAGTGTTTCAAAGCAAGTGATATCTCTTAAGTATTCTATCTCCTGCGTTCATCTTCACTGTCTTTACATACTGCAACAGAAAAAATACAAGGAATGTTACCAAATGCTGAGAAAATCTCATTCTTACGACGCTGTTCCTCTATACTGGTGTTCTGGTACGACTGCATTGCTTAAAAAGCTTGGAGTTAAACTTCGACTTTTCTGCTTCAAGGAAAGAGCCATCTGTTACACATTCTGTCTCATGCGTTCAGCTTCACTGTCTTTACATAGTGCAGAGAAACTATACAATGAATGGTAGCAACTGCTGAGAAAAGGTAGTTATTACAACGCTGTTTCTTCATACTGGTGTTCTGCTAAGAATGAAATAGTTAGAGAGGTTTGGAGTTAAACTTGGAATTGATTGCTTGAAAAAAAAGAGATATCTGCTAGCTATTCTGTCTCCTGCATTCAGCTCCACTGTCTTTGCATCAATATCTAAACGTACTGCAAGAGAAAGAATACAGGGAATGTTAACAACTTCTGAGAAAATCTCATTCTTACAACGCTGTTTCTCTATACTAGTGTTCTGCTGAGACCGAATTGGTTAGAGAATGTTGGAATTATACTTCCACTTCTCTCTTTCAAACAAAGAGATACCTTTTAGCTGTTCTATCTCCTTCGTTAAGCTTCCCTGTCTTTACAAACTGCCAAAGAAAGAATAAGAGGAATGTTAGCAAGTGCTGAGAAAATCTGACCCTTACAACGCAGTTTCTGTATACTCGTGTTCTGCTCGGACCGAATTGTTTAGAGAACGCTGGAGTTATCCTTCCACTTTTCTCTTTCAAACAAAGAGATATCTTTTAGCTGTTGGATGTTAGCAAGTGCTGACAAAATCCCGTACTTATAATGCTGTTTCTTTATAGTAGTGTTCTGCTAAGACTGCATTGCCCAGAGAAGTGTGGAGTTATATCTGCAAATTTCTGTTTGAAAGAAAGAGACATCTGTTAGCTATTCTATCTCCTCGATAAGCTTCACTGTCTTCACATATTGCAAGAGAATGAATACAAGGAATATTACCAAACTGCTGAGAAAATCCCCTCCGTACAACGCTATAATTCTCCAAAGCAGTGTGCTGCTAAGACTTCATTGCTTAGAGAAATTTTGAGTTACACATTCACTTTTCTCTTTCAAAGAAAGAGACATATTTCAGCTATTCTAATCTCCTGCATTAAGCTTCATTGTGTTTACATACAGCCAGAGAAGAAATGTCACCAACTCCTGAGAAAATCCCATCCTTAGAATCCTGTTTCTCTATAGCAGTGTTCTGCTAAGACTGCATTGCTTAGAGAAGGTTTGAGTTACACTTTCACGTTTTTTTTTAAAAGGGAGAGATATGTTTTAGGTATTCTATCTCCTGCATTAAGCTTCATTGTTTTACATATTGCAAGAGAAAGAATACAATGAATGTTACCAACTGCTGAGAAAAATCCCATGCTTATAATGCTAGGTTTCTCTACAGTAGTGTTGTGCTAATGCAGCATTGCACAGCGAAGTGTGGAGTTACAAGTCCACTTTTCTGTTTCAAAGAAAGAGATGTGGTTTACCTATTGAACATCCGGCATTAAGCTTCACTGTCTTTCCACATTGCAGGAGAAAAAACACAAGGAATGTGCCCAAGTGCTGAGACAATCTCATGCTTACAGTGCAACATTCTCTACAGTAGTGTTCTGCTCATTCAAAATTGCCCAGAGGAGTGTAGATTTAGATTTCCATATTTCTGTTTCAGAGAAAGAGATATCTTTTCGATATTGTTTATCCTGCAGTATGATTCACGTTCTTTCCACATTGCATGTGAAAGAATACACTGAATGTTAGCAACTGCTGAGAAAATCCCATCCTTGCAATGCTACGTTTCTCTATAGCAGTGTTGTGCTAAGACTGCATTGCCAGAGAAGTTGAGAGTTACACTTCCACTTTTCTGTTTGAAAGAATGAGATATCTTTCTGCTACTCTATCTCCTCGATTAAGATTCACTGTCCTTACATATTGCAAGAGAAAGAATAAAAGGAATGTTACAAACTGCTGAGAAATCTCTTCCATACATTGCTATGTTTCTCTAAAGCAGTGTTCTGCTAAGATTGCATTGCCCAAAGAAGTTTGGAGTTATACTTCCACTTTTCCGTTTCATAGAAAGAGATATCGTCTAGTTATTCCATCTCCTCCATTAAGTTTCACTGTGTTTACGTACATGGCAGAGAAAGAATAAAAGAAATATTACCAAATGCTGCGAAACTCCCATTCGTACAATCCTATGTTTCTGTATAGAAGTGTTGTGCTAACACATCATGCCTAGAGAAATTTGGAGTTACACTTCCACTTTTCTGTTTCAAAGAAAGAGATTTTTTCTGCTACTCTATCTCGGTCATTAAGCTTCACTGTCTTTATATATTGCAAGACAAAGAATACAAGGAGTGTTAGCAAGTGCTGAGAAAATCCCGTACTTATAATGCTGTTTCTTTATAGTAGTGTTCTGCTAAGACTGCATTGCCCAGAGAAGTGTGGAGTTATATCTGCAAATTTCTCTTTGAAAGAAAGAGACATCTTTTAGCTATTCTATCTCCTGGATAAGCTTCACTGTCTTCACATATTGCAAGAGAATGAATACAAGGAATATTACCAAGTGCTGAGAAAATCCCCTCCATACAACGCTATAATTCTCTAAAGCAGTATTCTGCTAAGACTGCATTGCTCAGAGAAATTTTGACTTACACTTTCATTTTTCTGTTTCAAAAAAAGACACATATTTTCAGCTATTCTAATCTCCTGCATTAAGCTTCGCTGTGTTTACATACAGCCAGAGAAGGTATGTCACCAACTCCTGAGAAAATCCCATCCTTAGAATCCTGTTTCTCTATAGCAGTGTTCTGCTAAGACTGCATTGCTTAGAGAAGGTTTGAGTTACACTTCCACTTTTTTTTAAAAGAGAGAGATATGTTGTAGGTATTCTATCTCCTGCGTTAAGCTTCATTGTCTTTACATATTGCAAGAGAAAGAATACAATGAATGTTACCAACTGCTGAGAAAATCCCATGCTTATAATGCTAGGTTTCTCTACAGTAGTGTTGTGCTAATGCAGCATTGCACAGCGAAGTGTGGAGTTACAAGTCCACTT